>NC_057712.1:13407743-13423795 GCF_004010195.1 Chiloscyllium plagiosum | reverse complement strand
GGGAAGGTGCCGGGAGTGGAGGTTGGGTTGGTGGGGGGTGTGTACCTGACGAGGGAGTCACGGAGGGAGTGGTCTTTTCGGAACACTGATAGGGGAGGGGAGGGAAATATATCCTTGGTGGTGGGGTCCGTTTGGAGGTGGTGGAAATGACAACGGATGATCCGCTTTCTCCTCTCTTTAAGGGGCAGGTAGATGAGAAGATTCTCTTTAGCTATTACACCCTTAAAACCCATGCAGATAAAAGCAATCAGCTGGCCTATGTTGGTCATTTCAAGGGATTCATCAAACGGCAATGGGAAGTATTTAAAAATCCTTCAGGTCCTCCTGTAGTTGCTGAAAGATGTCTTCAGACAATAATTCAAAGTGTTTTGCTTCCATGGAAACACCAAGGGGTTTATAAAATCATGAGGAGCATGGATAGGGTAAATAGACAAGGTCTTTTCCCTGGGGTGGGGAGGTCTGGAAATAGAGGGCACCTCCTTCCAAACCTGCAATCTTCTTCCTGACCTCTCTGCCCCCACGCCCACTCCGGCCTATCACCCTCACCTTGACCTCCTTCCACCTATCGCATTTGTCAAATTCTCTTTTGCAAACAATTTCAGCTCCAATTACACTTGGGGCTTTAGATGTTACACAACATGAGCCGATTTTTTTTTCAAGTTTTTAAAAGCAAGATAGTTTCATCAATACATGTTGAAGACGACAAACCCTATAGCCAAAGACTAGGCTCCGATGTGAATTAGGGTTAGAGTGGTGCTGGAAAAGCACAGCAGGTCAGGCAGCATTCAAGCAAATCGATGTTTTGGCAAAAGCCCTTCATCAGAAATGAGCCTGCAGCTGCCCGTGTGTGTTGTCACATGCATGTTGATCACTGCAGGATACTTGTTTCTGGAACCTGTGTGACTAGAGAAAGATGACCCTCCGAGCACGCCTTGCCAGATTGTTACCCAATTTTTCAGTTTGATCCAATTGGACCATCATTCATAATGAAGGGCTTTTGCCCGAAATGTCAATTTTCCTGCTCTTCGGATGCTGCCTGACCTACTGTGTTTTTCTAGCACCACTCTGATCGAGACTCTGATCTCCAGCATCTGCAGTCCTCATTTGCACCTCCAATGTGAATTACTTTAATATCTCAGCTTAGAGCTTTGACGTTGATCCATCCTTCTGTTTTATTCATTCTCAGGTTGAGGATATCACTGGCTAGCCAATCCTTAATTGCCCCAGATGGCAGTTGAGAGACAACCACATTGCTGTAAGTCTGGAGTCACATGTAGGCCAGACCAGGTAAGGATGGCAGTTTCCTTCCCTAAAGGACATTAGTGAACCAGATGGGGTTTTCTGACAATTGACAATTGTGGTCATCATTAGACTCTTAATTCCAGATTATTATTGAATACAAATACCACTATCTGCTGTGGTGGGATTTGAACTGTCCCCAGAACATTACTTCAGTCTCTGAATCAACACCAGACTGTCACCTCCCCACATCTATCCACAACACAAGAATTACTCATTGCCTTGTGTAGTCACGACCTCAAAGTTTGTGGGTTAATAACCCAAACTGATTGGCTCAAACAGTTTTATACTAAAGAATCACATGAGAATAACTGGATATTAGTGATTTATTCATTTAACATCGACTTCCATTGAGACACATATCTGAATTTCTAAAATGCATTGTTAATGATTTTCTAATCATAAGGGTTATCAAATTACACATGGTGTGCATTAACAAATTAAACACCAGTTTTCTCTGTAATAACTCCATCATAAATTCCATATTTTTTCTGCCCATATTGATAAAGTTACTGTAATTATCCTGAGAACAGTAGTGATAATTGCCTCTATGGTGTCGTTTTAAACTTCAGCCTTGTATCACATAGTTAAGTTGTTATCCTGCTGAGGATAAATCCATTCCCTTAATAACTTAAGCCCACCAAGCAGTGTTTTGGGCAGGGTCAGTAATGTTTCCATCATGTATCCACAATGGTTGTGGACTCAAAATCCATGAAGGGAAAACAATAAGGTGTCACTGGACCATTTCTTTGTCCATTAATTTGATTCCCACTCCGTACTGAGTTCTGGCCAGTAGCCCAAGACTTACCAAGACTAACAGTGCCTGAAAATAGGACAGAATGAGAAACTTGACAATTGCACTATAATTAGCAGGTTAAAAAAAATCCTATTACTGCTGGTGAGACTCTGTTGAACGTGAGAGTGCATTTTCCTATTAATTATTAAGCTGGGAGTTTAAAACACATAGTCGGAGCACAGTAGTTAAAATAAAATGGTCCTGAAGCAAACAATTGCAAAATACACAACTACACAACCACAAAGAGCTGGTTACCACCTCTAATTTCCTTTTATAAAGCAGGATTATCACAGTCGAAGAAAATTGTGTAATTGTGGATACAATTATTAATCTAAGGTTTTGTGCCTAGGTTGTATTGTAGACTGGCTGCTCCATGCCTCATGGGGCTGCTAAATCTATGATTTCTTTCGAAGAAGCTTGAATCGAGCCAAGAGCTTTCAACCTAATTTGTTGAGGAAATGCGCCACTGTGGAATTCAAGCTAACTGACAGTCTGACTGATTAAAGCAAGCGTGCTAATGGCTTTTACAGGCTATACTCCAATTTCCTTGTGCCCTATTTCTGACCTATATCGCTGGGGATTTGCACTGTCCCATTCACCTAACTAGTTTTTGCCCACCCAGACCATGTAAATTATTCAAAAGTCCCAGTGCTTTTTATAAGCTATGATGTTGTCATTTACCACATCCTAGTGAAAACAATAATTATTTAAATCATTTTGGAGTATGGAACAAGTGTCAAGTGACTCTGTTTTGATGGGTAATAACCTTCACAATAAGTCTCTGCACTATTCCCAGTTTATATTTTCTGTCTTTGTTTTAAAAGCCTGTATAATTGCTTACTAAACACGCTGTAAAATAATTTAATCTCATTCTTCACTTGCAAAATGTAAAGTGCATAGGCATTTTGGACTCCTATTAAATTGTGCAGAGAGCTGTCATTATTCAAGCACTATGATCATAATGAAAATGATGCATGGTGCCAATGAATTGGCTCCCTCTCAGAACAAAGACAATTTCATGAGAACATTGTCACTTATTAAAACAAAATGTTTCAACGGATTGTCTGCTATCACAGTATTTTTTTCTAATCCCTCCAGGTGTTATTTAGTCATGGTCACTAATACAATGCAGAGTGTGTGAGCTACGTTCACTCCAATCTCACATAACCACACAGTCCATTAGACCACAGTAACGTAGAATCATAGAGATATGCAGCACAGAAGCAGACCCTTGGGTCCAACTCTCGATGAAGGGCTCCTGCCCGAAACATCAGTTCTCCTGCTCCTTGGATACTGGAGGAGTTGCTGTGCTTTTCCAGCGCCACAGTCTTGACTCTGATCTCTAGCATCTGCAGTCCTCATTTTCTCTTTCTGTCCAACTCATCTGTGCCATCCAGATATCCTACCTAACCTAATCCCATTTGCCAGCACTTGGCCCATATCCCACTATACACTTTCTATTCATATACCCAATCCAGATGCCGTTTAAACGCTGTAATTGTACCAGCCTCCACCATCTAGATTACTAAATTGAGAAATGAAATGCACAGGCATGAAAAGTTCACAGTTGATATCAAGAAAGATTTTGAATATTGCTATGTCTGAAATGAAATGAAATCAAATTCTATTTTCATCCTGTGGTGAGAATCTTTGTTTGTTTACCTTTCCTTTAAGACAGCTCACCTTCAAATACTGTGTGTATAATATTGCAATTCTGTCTGCCAGTTAGCCGGCTATGGGTTTTGCGAACTGTGCACACCAAAATCAGTCAGTTTGTTGTAATAAAAGCTAAATACTGCAGATGCTGGAAATCTGAAACAAACACTGAGGATGCTGTAGAAAATGTCAACAGAGACAGGATAAATGTTTCAAGTCCAGCCATAACTCTTTTTCAGATATGAGTTCTGAGAACAGAGAAGGTTTGAAAAAGAGTCACAGAGTCATAGGGATGTACAGAGATATACGGAAACAGACCCTTCAGTCCAACTCGTCCATGCCGACCAAATATCCTAAATAAATCTAGTCCCATTTACCAGCACTTGGCCCAAATCCCTTTCTTTTCATATATCCATCCGGATGCCTTTTAAATGTTGTAATTATATCAACCTCCACCACTTTCTCTGACAGCTCGTTCCATACACGCACCCCGCTCTGTGTGAAATACATGCCCCTTATGTCCCGTTTAAATTTTTCCCCTCTCACCCTAAACCTATGCCGTCTAGATTTGGACACCCCACCCCAGGGAAAAGTCCTTGCCTATTCACCCTATCCATGCCCCTCATGATTTTATAAATCTCTACAGTGTCACCCCTCAGCCTCTGATGCTCCAGGGAAAACAGCCCTAACCTCTTCAACCTCTCCCTATAGCTCAAACCCTCTAACCTTGGCAACATCCTTGTAAATCTTTTCTGAACCCTTTCAAGTTTTACAACATCCTTCCAATAGAAGGAAGACCAGAACTGCACACATTATTCCATAAGTGACCTAACCAATGTCCTGTACAGCCACAACATGACCTCCCAACTCCTGTACTCAATGCTCTGGCCAATAAAGAAAAGCATACCAAATGCCTTCTCCACTATCCTATCTACCTGCGACTCCATTTTCAAGGTCTCTTTGCTCACAACAAAGAGAGCAACTGCTGAATTTAAGCAGCATTTTCGGTGTTGGTTAGCTTCATAACTTGTAAGGTGTTTTATCGTATTAAACAAACTAAGCCATGGAGTTAATTAGTCCCTAATGAGTGCTTGATTATTGACTTGACATGGTGAACAGCAGTGGAAAAACATCATGCTTTGGGGTATATGTACTTGAATGGTCAGCGAGCAAATTACCCCACAGGTGAAACACATGGTCAACTGTCTTCAATTGTGCTGAAGTGTATGAGACAATCATTTACGCCTTTATTGTTCCAGCACTGGTGAGTGTTTTAAGCAGGCAAACACATAACCATTCAGATAGGGAGCTAACAAACAGACTTGGTGATTGCAGCCACCTTCAGTGAAGCTTTCCAGAAAGATTTGATGGATAAAACAAAGATTTATAATGTTGAAGAGCTATTGAAGGATACATGTAAGTATGAAATGATTTTCGCGGGTCGATGAAAATGGTAGGTCATTGTCCAAACTTGATGGTTGACATTGTCACTGGGACATCCAAACGTAGTCAGATATGTCGAGTGTGGAAATTTCCACATGCAATTTGGAAATGCTTAACTTTCAATCAATTTTGCTAGCTATGTGTCAGAAAAGACCCACTGGCAGACTGCAACAAAGCAAAGGCTCTTGCATTTACAAAGAGACGTGTACTGACCCAATCAGACCAAGGAGTGCTGTCAAATTACAATGAAGACCATCTGGGATCCCACAAGAGGCACGCACATATGAAGTGATCTATAAATCAGAATTTGGCTACGTGCCTGACAAAGAGTGATAACACATATTTCACACTGACAATCTCATGGAATACATCAATATGAGCGTCAAGTTCCTTGGAGTGACGATAACCAACAACCTGTCCTGGACTTCCCACATAGATGTGATGGTCAAGAAGTCACAACATTGTCTCTTCTTCCTCAGGCAACTCAGGAAATTTGGCAAGTCCATAAGGACTCTCTCCAACTTCCACAGATGCACCATTGAAAGCATACTGTCCGAGTGCATAACAGCCTGGTATGGAAACTGCTCTGTCCAGGACCATAAGAAACTCCAGAAGGTGGTGTGCACAGCCCAGACCATCACAGAAGCCAATTGTCCATCCATGGACTCCATTTACACTGCTCACTGCTGCAGAAAGGATGCCCTCATCATCAAAGACCCACTGCACATTGGTAATGATCTCCTACAACCTTTTCTGTCAGGTAGAAGATACAGAAGCCTGAACACACATATCAGCAGGTTCAGTAACAGCTTCTCCCTGACTGTTCTTAGACCGATGAGTGGAGTCTCTAGCCTCAATAAGCAATGTAACCCGTATGCTTCTGTCTAAGTCTTTTTGATTTGTACGTTCTTGCTTACTATGATCTGCCTGTATTGCTTGTAAACAAAGTTTTTCACTGTACTTCGGTACACATGACGATAAATTGATCAATCTATCTATCATCACACCATGTCATAGCAGCCTCTTGGCTGCTAAAACACAGATAGATTGCTAACTTGGCCAAAGAGCAAGGGGTGCTGGGTATGTTGGCCAATTAAAACTCTGAAATCACAAAACCCACACAGCAGACACAATACAAACACAGCAGCCAAGTGCTAATGACATCAGCATAATCGAAACGGCAACAATTATTCTGCACACACCCCAACAACTTATCCACTAATCAAACCTACCCACTAAACAAACCTATCCACTAAACCTATCCACTAAACAAAGGACAATCCAGACAGAAAGGCACAAGCTCCTGCTACACAAAGAAACTGACATTAGCATGCCATCCAAATGATTGACTCATGTTTCAAACTATTAAGTGCATCTCCCTGACTGGCCAGAACTATAAAAAGTTCCAGAAAACCATCTAAAAGGTATAAAAACAGAGTTATCTGCAGACCTCGCTCTTGGAATTATCTGAGGCCTTTTGAGGAGACAAGAGGCAAGAGACAGAGACCATCTGACGATCCAGAGAGAGAGGAAGAAAGCTGCTTCACAGAACCAGAGGCAGAGACACAGAGGGAGTGACTGCGTACATTTAATAGAAACTTGGGCAAAATTGTAACCTTAAGAGGCCAAATAGAATTAGGGATAGCATGTGGAGTATTAAAGATTATTGGAGTTTTGTTCCTAATAAAGTGGGAATGTTTCGCTTTGGTACCAGTTTGTGTTTATATTTGGTTTTGTGGGACACTTGGCAAATTCATTTCCTAACATTCTGGTCAGAGTTGTCTGCAACATATTTAAATTGTGCAAGCCAACAATGTGAAGTGTTTGCAAAAGTTCAAATGATCTGCCTCAGAAAAGTGGTAACTATTCATTATTGGCTAAGATTGGCACAGTAACAAAACGCCAATACACTACCCCAGCAAATTCCAACAAACATATCACTATAGATGTGGGCAACCATGACAAACCAATGAACATAAGACTCCCAGCATGCACCAATACTACATGCAGGATCAATAGTATTAGATTGAAGGACAATCAACTCATCCCAGGTTTGCAGATATCCTGCATGGTTAAAACTGCTGGACAAGAAATTGCAGGTTATTTTTTTGCTTCACAGGCCATGAAGTCAGTTAACACAGAAACTGCAGCAGACTGTTCAAGAACTACTTGCAGAACTGAATACAAAAGAAAGACAGAACACCTTTTCTTTCAAATTAATGAAAGTGTTCAGTTCTCAGCGATGGAGAGAAATATAAAACATGAAGATCACAACCACAGGAAATATAAACAGGAGTAAGCCATTTGACTCTTTTGAGTCTTCTCCATTATTCAATAGGATCATGGATGATCTGACTTTCCTCATGTTAATTTTCCTGCCCTTTCTCCATAACCATTGATTCCCCTACTGATCAAGAGGCTATCTATCTCAGCCTTAAACACATATAAGAATGCTGCTCCCACAGCTGTCAGTGGCAAGGAATTCCAAAGACTACCAATCCTATGAGAGAAGAAATTTCTCTTCATCTCTCTCGAGCTGAATGTATGAATCTAAACTTTAAGAATACCATCTCAGAAATGAGGAAGTCTCTAGGGGATACTTCTGCTGAGCTCACAGTAATAAATGAAGAGCTGAAAAAGAAAGACTGGAAGGTGGGTGAACTACAAGTGACGCATTATCAATTCAATTAAAATATTGCTCAGATTACAAGAAAATCTCATGAAATTTTCATGAGAAATAGATTAGGCTCAGCAAGTGCAACGGTAGAAACACACATTGGTTTGAGCTCAGAATTATGCTGGCGATCATGACAGAACTGTGAAAAACATGAAACTGCATGGTGCATTACAAATCACTCAGGAGACAGTCTTTTTAAAAATAAACGCCATCAATGATGCCCTTTTGAAATAGCTCAACCAGGAGGAAGAGGAAACGAAATCACTACTTAAGTAACGAGTGGAAGGGGATGGGGGCTTTAAAGAAAACAAAGTAAAAAACAAGTTAATGAGGCTGAATAGTTACTAGAGAAGATTATGAAGGAGAAAAATATAGCACGCCAACAGATGGCTAAAACTTGGATAGAATTAGAAGGATCCTGGCTGCAAAACCAATCATTTCAGAATGAGTTGCAAGTTCTTAAGACATAAAATTGTAAAAACAGGATTTAAACAACTGGTAACAACATGTGGAACGTGATCAATCAGTGAGCAAATCCAGAGCAAAGCTTGGCTGTAGTGCATCACAACAAATAGTGGTACAGAAACTGTCACCCATACAGAAAAACTTGACAACACAGACAAAAACAACAGACAAAGTCATCATCACAAGTTCTGGATGTATTAGCAAACAACCCTATGTATAACAGTCACTCAGAAACACACTTGCTATTGTAAAGGGTTGAGCTTTCTTAAAGGATGCTATAAAATCCTCCTATTTTACAAACATGAGTTCACCTTGAAGGACTCCATGTGTTATGGATATACAAAATGGCAACTCTACCGGCCAATTTGTCCATCTTTGAGTGCACACAAAGAAACAGTTGCTCTGCTGTCAATTCTGCTTCATAACTTGTAATGTGTTTTATGTCTTAAATAAACTAATACATGGAGCCTCTCAAGTGATTGATGACTAGAACATCAGTGGTGAGCACTGCTGCCTCGCAGCACCAGGGTTCCAGGTTCGATTCCAGCCTTGGGCGACTGTCTGTGTGGAGTTTGCACATTCTCCCCGTGTCTGCGTGGGTTTCCTCCGGGTGCTCCGGTTTCCTCCCACAGTCCAAAGATGTGCAGGTCAGGTGAATTGGCCATGCTAAATTGCCATAGCGTTAGGTGCATTAGTCAGAGGGAAATGGGTCTGGGTGGGTTACTCTTTGAAGGGTTGGTGTGGACTGGTTGGGCTGAAGGGCCTGTTTCCACACTGTAGGGAATCTAATCAAAAAATATCATCATGAACATGACAAGAACCAGGGGAGTACTTGAAGTATCTGTTTGGGATTGAAACAATCTAAAATTAGAATATTCTGAGTCTGAAAATGAATTAGTTTGGTTTGTATTTAATTTTATCAGAACTTAACAAATTTTCTGAGTGTGAAGGGAGTTAGTGGAATAAATGAATAGAGATGGTTGCATACTATCATTTGACCACACCAGATGTTTAGTCAAACTTTACCAGCCCTCTGGAGATGGGCTGTGAAATGGGAAGGCTCATAAAATGATTAGATTAGCTTCCCTACAGTGTGGAAACAGGCCCTTCGGCCCAACCAGTCCACACCGACCCTCCGAAGAGTAACCCACCCAGACCAATTTCCCTCTGACTAATACACCTAACACTACGGGCAATTCACCATGGCCAATTCACCTGACCTGTACATCTTTGAATTGTGGGAGGAAACTCACACAGACATGAGGAGAACGTGCAAACTCCACACAGACAGTCGCCCAAGGCTGGAATCGAACCTGGGACCCTGGTGCTGTGAGGCAGCAGAGCTAACCACTGAGCCACTGACAGCAGAAATGTCATCAGAAGGGTAGACTTACATTTTCTCAAATCCCCACGTTGAGAGGTAGGTGGCCTAGTATTAACCACCTCTCACCTACTAGTATTAACCACCTCCCACTCTGACCAGATTTTACAGGCATTGGGTGGAGCCACGCTTACCTGAACAGACCAGCAGGTCAGACTCGGTGACCTTCCAGCGTGGATGAAAGAGGGGTGCTTGCCTTCCAGAACCTAGTTCCTGAGTATGGAGACACCGTCTCTTCCCTACAAACCTCAGTAATGGAGACTCGTAGGATGGAGTTGTTCAGCAGCTCGACGTCTGACTGGACTACAACTGTGGAGGTGGGTTGAGGATGGCAAGTGCCAGCAGTCCTCTAGGACTGGCTTTCAAGGCTAAAATGCTTTTGAGTCCAGCCGGCACCAGACCACACAACGCCAGGCCCATTCCAGACAGAGAGAGTAGTCACCTTCCGATAAATTTCCAGCATGTTGGGTACGAAATTGACATTGGACTTAACAGTTTCATGGCAGGACATCTGGTCGCAAATGAAAACTGACTGCCACTAAGGCATTCCTTTGAGATTCCCGGAAGGTATCCATAGTTAAGCCATATTTCATTAACGTTCCTAGACAGCAATGTCTACATCAGGTTCATTGTGAGAAATCCACATTGTGGAAAATAGATTCCCTATTCTGATGCTCACCCAGATAAACAAAGTATGATCATTCAGGAAGAAATCTAAAACAGTATAAAGGGATTCCCACTTCCACTGAGGTGAATCTCAGGGTAGTTTTGTTTTTGCTACTGGGAACACTTGAAGACATTCCTTTGCTGATATGACTGTGCTTCTGTGTTTTTTTTTGAGATTACGCAGTCATTAAAGAGCTGACTTCTGCCTGCAGCCATACTGCTTTACTGTTGAAGTACTGGGGAAGGATGTTGTTGGCATTGTGATTGAAAACACCACAGCAGCAACAACAGCAACTGCAGAATGTACAGTGACATTGACTGTGGAAATTCACAGGAGTGCACAAGAGAGGCAAGGTCAAAGGAGGGCTAACAGAACACAGGTTTTACTTGGTGTGGTGGAGCAGTTAGCATAGAGTGGAGAAGAGGGGAGGCAGTGAACTTGGGGGGGAGGAAATGGAGGTGTGGAGGTGGGGAGGCGGTGGTGAATTGGCGGAGGGAGGCAATGATGGCCTTACCTCAATGAGGCAGAGAGGCAATGCTTGATGTTGGTGCATTCTATCAGGGAACTGGTTTATTTACCCCATTTAGCCACACACCAGAGCACTGGCCTGTGGACATGAAGAGTGCAGAGGCTCACACCACATCGATGTACTTCACCGGGTACCAGATATAATCAGCTGCACACATGCTACCCTGTATTATTCCATTTAGAAGAAACCATGTTTTGTGCCAACAAACAACAGTGAAGTGTTGTCCAATGATAATGGGCAATATAATCTGATCACTGATGCTCCAGGACCACTGAGTGCCAGGCCTCTGGAATTCCAGAGGTGAAGTGAAATGACGATCCTGAACATCAGGGCAGCATCTGAATGAGTACAGCAGACAGGACACCCTGGTGAGCTTGAAATTACTGGGGATTGGAGGGAAGTAGGATGGGGTGGGGGGGTGGGGAGGAGAGAATGCTAAAACTTTCATTTACATTTTGGAAACCACTCAACTCCCAGTCCTGACTGGACTCACCAAAAATATCTTAATGACCTCGAGCATGGCTTTGTAGCTGCCAACTTTAATGGGAGCCATTCTTGGAGGTTTGACCTTTGTATCATTCTGACGTCATGACCTCTGACTATGTGATCAGGGGGCATGGCTTCATTTTACTATGTTTGCTTTAGGGGTGGGAGCTTTACTGGCTCGGCCGGCAATTATTGCCCATTCGGAATTGCCCTTGTGATGATGATGATCTTGAATTGCTGGATGTAAAGACTTGGAACCCTGTAGCTCAGTGTGTTTCTTGGTGGTTTCCTGCCAGTATCTGATGTACCACAAGCTCCAAGAAACAGGAACTTGATAGAGAATGAGGAAAAACTGAGGACACCCTGCCCCACACACACACACAACCCACCAGAAGCTACCCCAGATTTAGAATCAGAGAATCTTTGTGGTGCAGAGTTCATTCAGCCCACTGAGTTTTCACCAACCCTCCAAAGGACATCCCATCCTATCCATATACCATATTTCCCATGGCAACCTATCGAGCATGCACATCCCTGGACATAATGGGCAATTTAGCATGGCCAATCCACCTAACCTGCACATCTTTGGAGTGTGCAAGGAAACCAGAGCACCTCAAGGAAACCCACACAGGCACAGGGAGAATGCGCACATTCTGCACAGTCAACCAAGGCTGGAATCAAACCCGGATCCCTGGTGCTGTGAGATACCAATGTTAACCATTGAGCCACCACGTTGCCTAATTTCCTGGCCCTTCCTTTCAGTTCAGAGATTTCCAAGACTTTGTAAACATCAATGCGTTCAATTCCACTCTCCAGACAAACATATATCGTAATGTACATCTTCATTTATCCAGTGTAATACAGCTTCAGAGTGCTTTATAATAGCACAGCAGACTATGGGACACAGGTTACTGCAAGCTAACTGGATGTTTCATGCTAAAAATTACAGCCCCAATCTTTACTGATGAGCACATCTTCAAATGTTAATGCCTGAGGTCTGGAGATTCTGTCGTCTCTTTCCAAACCTCAGACTCCACCGTTGGCAGCAGAACAACATCAACTTCAGGAACTGTAGCCAAAAGGCAGACTTATGGAAACTGGGGAATTTTTGAAGGAATCCTCTTACTGTTGGCCAACGTTAGAATCTGAGCCAAAACCAACCCTACTCTTAAAAGCATTTTATTGAAAAAAATGAGGCAGGTGTAAAATAAACCTTTTTTGTATGCATTAGAGCAGAGCAGAAACATTTCATTAGGAATTTCATTTGCAGAATGCAAGTCTCAATGACAGAAACTTACTGCAAAGAATAAACTATAGCAGGCAGCTCGGCATATTGACTGCAGCTTACAGGACTTCCATTTTATACGTCAATAATTCTGGAGTTGATTTAATTCAGTAGTGTGCTCATTATTAGGAAAAACGTAGCTGTCAAAAACACCATTGGTGGGCCCAGCAATGTTGAGTCTTTGAAGGTTTATGTTTTAAAGAAATATTTTTTCTTTATACTGTGCCTTTCACAAATCAAGTCATTACTTTTACAGGCAAAGAAGTATTTTCTTGAGTATAATCACTGCAACAAGAATATCACTACTGGTTGGTTACTGAATACTGACGCATGCTGAATTTGCAGGAAATCTAAGTTAATACCTCAAGTAACATTCATGCACGAAGACCAGAAACATCATATTGATTTACCGTAGATTATGGAAGGTAGCATGGTGGCTCAGTGGTTAACACTGCTGCCTCACAGTGCCAGGGACCTGGGTTCAATTCTACCCTAGGATGACTGTGTGGATGTGTGGAGTTTGGATGTTCTCTGTGTGGGTTTCCTCCAGATGCTCTGGTTTCCTTTCACAGTTCAAAGATGTATAGGTTCGGCAGAACGGCCATACTAAATTGACTAAAGTGTCCAGGGATACGTAAGATAGGTGTATTAGCTTCGGGAAATATAGGGTAAGAAGGTGGGATGCTCTTCAGAGGATCAGTATGGTCTGTTTATACATGGTCGGGATTCATTGAATGCATCCACTCTATTTCATATGTTGTATTGGACACTTTAGTTTGAACCACCTCAGGCTGATAGAATCTGGCTGGGTCAGGAGGATTTGGGGCAGTTAAAATTAGGGTATTTGTTGCTTCCATTGTTTTCTCATTATGTCTCAATTTACAGCCGTTCCTTTGATGAGCTGGATCCCTTTTTTAATATCAGGGCTCATTGGTCGGACCCACCTGTATTATTAGTCAGATACCTGAGCTGGGATTAGAGACAGCTTTGCCAAGAGGCCAGACTTGCTTTCAAGAAGATCAGGGCCCACGAAGCTAAGTTCAACAGTTAAATGTAAGATTTCCTATTAATCCTGAAGAAATGAGGTACTCCTCATTTCACAAAGAATCCTCAAGCCTCTTTTGTTCTGGGCTGTCCCAATCTTTCTCCCCAGTTGCAACCACAGAACAGCCCTTACTATCACAGACCTCCTTAATATCATGTGCCTTTATGACTGCTTCCAGCACCTTCATCGTCCATGACTTATGGTCGAGCATTATTCATTCAGGTTGCTAGATATCCTGTCAGCCAGGTAACGGACCCAGCTATTGTTTTGCTGTGGGAAAATGAATTCTAATAGGATTTACCTACATCCTAGACATCCTTAGGAATCACACGTTGTATTCCAATCTCCAATTAACAAAATCTGAAGTCTTCAATTTTAGAGTCCATTTCCATTTTCAGGTGTAAATTTCTGTCCATTTTGCACTCTGTTAGCTTTCCTTTTGTGCCTTAGGATCTCATGGCTGAAGTAAAAGAAACAAACTTATTTTTACCCAAATTAATGCAGAATTATTTCATTAAGACATCAATGCTGTTTCCTTTTCACCATTTAGTCCCCCCAAGATCCTCTTTCTCCATTCCATTCACAAACCTTGAGCTTCAGTTCACCTCAGGTGGTAGATTCCAATGGGATAATTTTTGACAGGATTCAGTAACTGTAATTAGGACCCATTGGAAATTGCCCTTTTTTTGACCACAGAGAGTTGTTCTGCTGATAATTGTAGACATCTGTGTGTGAACAGGGTTGGTATCAATCATTTGAGGGAGGACATTCTTATGAATAGCGAAGCTGTGTATATGAGGGTCTCTCTGGGACTGCTACTATATTTGGCTTACTTAGAAGAAGAGAAGGAGATTCCTTGAAGACTTAGCAGGCTACCGTAAGCCTGTGCAACATCTGTATAAACCTGCTGAACAAAAGAACAGCAAGTTCCATGCTTCTTAGAATAACACTGTTAAGCACACAATAATAACCTTAAAAAAAAATTCTAATGCCTTAGTTGGTCAGCAGATCTGCTCTCTTGGAAGCCAACCAGTGAGACGTTCATCATTATGGTTTGTTGCACACTAAAAAGAAAGAACTGACCTGCACCAAAATACTCTCATTAATGAGCCATGGAAGCCCCAAAGCATCATACAGTATCAGTATTGTTCCAATACAGTTGACTGTAACAATGAAGTACAGTGATCATAGTAATGTAGGCAACAGTGATCCGAGTATTAAAGGCAAGATGCTCATAATAATGTGGACAACACAGCAGTTAATTTACACATTGTAAACTCCCAAAGTGATAATAACAGGTAATATTAATTTTAGTAATTGTGGCTGGGGGATATATGTGAGACAGGAAAACAGGAGGAATTAACATGGTCTTGTTCAAAATTAGCATCAATTGTTAGAATGTAATATTTGCAGCAGTGGCCCTTGTCCACTGCTTAGAAAGTCAGTGACAACTCTGCTTTAGATGCCCCTCCTCAGGGGGCATTTCCTTCAAGAATTTCTCCTCCCAAATTGGATGACCTGGCACTGACAGCTGTGGGCCAATCAGAAGCAGGTAGCTCTCCAGTAACAGCAGCACCACTAGGAATAGGGAGTACACGGGCCCTGGAGTGAAGGAAAGTGAAATGGTCCCTCGATGCCCATCAGAGAGGCAAGGCTTGCCATTCCAAATGACAGGAGGGTGTTGTTTTCTGCCAAATCTCTCACTTCCTGTGATGGAACCCATCACTGATCACAGAATGCCGAAAAAGGAAGGACACTCCATAGTCAGAGCAAAGGTATGGCCAGCAGTATTTATGTAATGGTTGCCCAAATTATGTGACCTCTGCCCCCAGTGATTGAATAATAATGGTGTTGGGATGAGGCTCTTATGTACAACTCCATTCTCCATCTCCTCAGCCCTCCTTATGCCTGACGAACCTGCTTCTGTGGACCATTCTACTATGGGATCTTGTACAGCCACCTGAGAGGGCAGGAGGGATCTTAGATTAATTATTCATCTGAAATATCACACTTCCAACAGCACTGTGTTCCCTCAGTCCCGTAACGAGTCTCAGTCTGCACTCGGCGTCTGTGTACTTAGAGTGGGAAATTTGACCCACAGCTTCTTGGCTGAACAGCAAGAATATTATCACCGAGGTGGCATAATTTCAATGCAGTAGAAAGAGCTTTTAGAAAGTGGAGTAGTGGTGGTAGGGGTGGTAGCTGTGGGAATGGGGGATGGAGAAGGTGTTTGTGGGAATGGGTGGGTGGGCAAGGTGGTTGTGGGAATGGTGGGGAAGGTGGTTGTGGGATTTGGGGGTAGGTAGTTGCAGGAATGGGGGAA
>NC_057712.1:13378055-13407600 GCF_004010195.1 Chiloscyllium plagiosum | reverse complement strand
GGTAGGGAAGGTGGTTGTGGGAATGAGGGGAAGCTGGTTGTGGGAATGAGGGTGGGAAGGTGGTTGTGGGAATGGGGGTGGGGAAGGTGGTTTGGGAATGGGGTTGGGGAAGGTGGTTGTGCTGCTGGTGAGAAGGAACAGTCCTCCTGGAAAGATATTCAAACCATTGAGGATGCTGAGTGTTGACAGTTGTCAGTTGCACAGTCAGATTAGTGAGTTATCTACATGATGTCAATCTACAAATTTCTAATTTACTATTTGGTAGAATGATCATTTCATAAGATGCATTGCATTAACCAAATTGAGCTTGGCTGAATGTCAAAAGTGATTAAGTGTTCCTTGATAACACAGTCATTGAGTCATAGAGTCATAGAATCATACAGCCATAGAGTCATACAGCATGGGAACAAACCCTTTGGTCCAATCAGTCCATGCCAACCATGCTCCCAAACTAAACTAATCTCACCTGTCTGCACTTTGCCCATATTCCTCCAAATGTTTCCTATTCATGAACTTATCCAAATGTCCCTTAAACATTGTAACTGTACCTGCATCCACTATTTCTCTGGCAGTTCATTCCATAGATGAACCACTCTCAAGTAGAAACGTTGCCCCTCATGTCCTTTTTAAACCTTTCTCCTCTCAGCCTAAAAATATGGCCTCTAGTTTTGAACATCTCACCCGAGGGAAAAGACCCTTGTCGTTCATCTTTATCTCGGCCCCTCATGATTTTATAAACTTCTGTAAGGTTACCCCTCAGCCTCCTAAATTCGGGGGGGAAAAAAAATCCCAGTCTTCCCAGTCTATTTTTATAACTCAAACTCTCCATTCCTGACAAAATCCAGTCAAATCTGAACCCTCTCCAGTTTAATAATATCCTTCCTATAAGAGGGTGACCAGAACTGTGCGCAGTACTCCAAAAGAGGTCTCCCCAAGGCCCTGTACAACTTCAACGTGATGTTTCAATCCCTATCCTCAAATGTCTGAGCAATGAAGGCAGTTAATTTCTCATTTGATTCGTTTTCCAGGGTGGTTATCCATATCAAACCACCTGCATGATAAGTGAAAGAGTTAGGGGTAGATATTGGATCTTGTCCTACCCGGAGAAAGTGAGGACTGCAGGTGCTGGAGATCAGAGTCAAAGAGTGTGGTGCTGAAAAAGCACAGCTGGTCAGGCAGCATCCAAGGAGCAGGAGAATCAACGTTTCAGGAGTAAGTTGATTCTCCTGTTCCTCGGATGCTGCCTGACCTGTTGTGCTTTACAGCACCACACTCTTGGCTCTTGTCCTACCCACTCAGATGAAGCATACAACACTGAGCCTGGTCCATTAGCATCCTCCAGTAATTGCTGTGGCCTGAACAGATTACCAAACAATTACAACATTTAAAAGGCATCTGGATAGGTATATGAATAGGAAGGGTTTGGAGGGAGGTGCTGGCAGGTGGAACTAGGTTGGGTTGGGGTATCTGGTCGGTACGGATGAGTTGGACCGATGAGTCTGTTATACATCGATGCTATACATCGCTATGACTTGAAGTGTTATTTTTCTAAATAAGCATTTCCCTGGGGGAGGAGATAGCGATCTTACTTCACGATCCTGGGATTGCACCTCTGCTCCCACCCATTGCTGGTCATGTTACATACTGCAGCAACTCCCATTCCCCTGCCGAGATTTATTGCAGATCTCTTACCTGATGTCAACCAAATTTCATCTGGTTAAATGAGCAAACTACCTGCGGAGTACTTCCACTTCAACCTGAAATACTGCCTACATCAGAGCCAAAAACCTACAACTGGTCAACCTCTAGATATTTTCCAGTCAGCCTGTCCTGAGATGTTATTATATCTCTGGAGCTATTGCGACTTGAACCTAGACCATCTGGCTCAGAGGTAAGGACACTAACACTGTGCCACAAGACTGCAAACTCGCAAATCGCTATGCTTTCTAATTGACTCATTCAGCGATGTGGGCGGCACGGTGGCACAGTGGTTAGCACTGCTGCCTCACAGCGCCAGAGACCCGGGTTCAATTCCCGCCTCAGGCGACTGACTGTGTGGAGTTTGCACGTTCTCCCCGTGTCTGCGTGGGTTTCCTCCGGGTGCTCCGGTTTCCTCCCACAGTCCAAAGATGTGCAGGTCAGGTGAATTGGCCATGCTAAATTGCCCGTAGTGTTAGGTAAGGGCACTAGGGGTATGGGTGGGTTACGCTTCGGTGGGTCGGTGTGGACTTGTTGGGCTGAAGGGCTTGTTTCCACACTGTAATGTAATCTAATGTAATCTAATGACACCCCTGTGGAGCAATAGGCCTGAGCTCTGGTCTCTGGCTCAGAGGTAAGGACACTACCACTGTAATGTAAGAGCCTAAAGAAGCATTGAAATGGAAAGGACCTAATTACTTTGCAGAAACCTAGGATTAAGTCATTCTTCATTCTAATGCTGTCCCAACTGAGCTATTTTGCTTATTATATCTTTAAAAAACCCATTTAGCAATGATATCACACATCACTGGAGCAGATGGGACTTGAACCTGGGCCTTTTGATTCAGAGGTAGGGAGACTATCACAGCTGCACAAGAGATCCCAGTAAATCACTTCGCTGTTGTTTTTCACTGCACACAACTGATAAGTTGATGTAGAGAACAGGAAACCAAATGGAGGGAAATGCTGGCAAATGGAGCAAGATTAATTTCGAATATTCAGTCAACATAGCTGAGTTGGAGCAAAGGATCAGTTTCCATGCTGTACATCTCTATGTCTCTACGAAAGTAGAGGTCATAAACCCCAACTACTTTTCAATCTGCTGTACTAAGGTATCCAGTGGAACCTGTTAGATTTATCATAGAAAATCAAAGTACCGCATCCCCCCTATAATGCTTATAGTCACTACATGCTCAAGTATTTAGAGTGGGATTTTTGACCCATCTATAAGTCATCTATCGAAAGCTTTTAGCTGAATTGAAATATCTATATTATCAACTGGTGGCCAATATGAATTAACCATCATATATTGCAAGAAAAGTGCTTCATTGCCGTTAAAGAAATTTCTACAATTTCAGAGACTTGTGCTGCAGAATCTTGCTTGGAGTAGATTAAAGCAGACAGAAAAGCTAATTATAACCAGATGTGCAAATGACAGACTCAAGACTGGTTAGTCATGATTATGTCAGGAACAAAATGTGCTTGTATCTGTGACTTTGATGGGCTTAAGCTGAAGAAAACTATTTGAAAATCTTTACAAAGAATAATTATTCAGAATTTTTCCCCAAAGAAAATGATAGAGAACTTCTTTTTGATATAGATGAGGTAATGGGGTAAAGACTGGAGCTCTGCAAACTTGTTTTTTTCAGTTGAGATTGGGTCAAAAACATTTGAGTTTCTAAAGTTCCTTTGCACCAACGAAATGTGAAATATGACCAATTCCATTTTACAATAGACAATATTCAGAATCACTGCCAGCAGTCTAAAATGGGCACTATGCCCTGGGTAAATGTTAATATTTAAGGGCCTCTCCTGGAACATGGTCAGCACTGAGCACTGCTACTCTGCATTGTTGTGTATCCCAAAGTACACCTTGGAGGACGGTCACCCGAAGATCTGAGGTCGAGTAAAGGTTGATAGCTAAGTTTGGTACCCACGAGGATGGCCTCAATCGGGACCTTGGGTTCATGTCACCCTATAGATGACCCCACTGCACAAACACACACATACACATACACTCTTACATACTCACGCAAACCCTCCCTCATGCACACGCTCTCTCTCAGACACACATACACCCTCCATACTTACACCCACGCACACCCTCTCACAGGCTTAAACACCATTGCACTCATACACACACTCTAGAAGGCATGCACACATGCAAACACACACTCTCTCACACACAGTCACACACACGCGCGCGCGCACACACACACATAAGTCTATGGGGTTAATTTTCATTTGCAGAATTGTATTAGCAGATGCATTTGATTTTTTGCTCAAAAAGCACACAACCCTAATTTATCTCGAGAATGTGACTTAAAAGAAGTTCTAGGATTTACATGTTAATAAAGTGAAACCTGCCATCCATTCTAAAAGGTGAAAGACGTAATAGCAATCTAGGTTTGTTCAACATATCGTTTTAATCGCATGACACTCTGATCTTTTGCTGCAAATTCTGTCTTCTGATCCCATCCCACTAGTTACCTGATGAAGGACGTCATGATTTGGAGATGCAGGTGTTGGACTGGGGTGTACAAAGTTAAAATGATGAAGGAGCAGCACTTTGAAAGCTAGTACTTCCAAACAAACCTGTTGGATTATAATCTGGTGTTGTGTGATTTTTAACAGAAATATTATGACATACCCTCTGAAGCAGGTGAGATTTGAACCCATTTCCTGGCTCAGAGATAAGGACAATGTCATCTTATCAAACATGCTATTAACTGCTGCAACTAACTGTTTAATCTTTATACATGCATTTGCTTTGAGTCCAACTATGCTGTCGGGATACTTGTGATTTTAAATAATGTTTGATGCTTGTTAATTTCACGCCTGCAGAAATAAATGCAACATAATTGACATTGGGACAACTGTGCCTGCACTTCTCTGAAAAACCAATCTAATTCACCCCATTTTCCAAGACTTTCCCAACATTAACCTTCAAGTATTTATCCAAATCCTGCTGAGTCCACTTTTGCTACTCTTCACATTGTATATTTTGTCTTGTCCCTGTCAAAGCCTTTCCTTACTGTAAAGCTCTTTTATAGCAACAATCACTGAAGCTTAACAAAGTAGAAAACACTTTGAGATATTTCAACCCATATGGTGCTATGAAAATAAAACTCTTAGAAGCCTCAAACATTTGCCCTTCTCAATCACCTTTTCTTTAATGAAAACATTTTAAATTCTATGCATTTCTCTTTATAACTTCGGAATCCCATATCATCCTGTCATGCTCTTCTATCCTCTCAATAATGCATCAATATTCTTTCAGAAGAAAAGTAGCCAAACTGCATCCCATTGGAATTATTTTCTGATTCTGCTAGAGAGGAACAGTACTCACTCAAGCTGGTTTGGAGATGTGTATTAACACTGATTTGGAGATGCCGGTGTTGGACTGGGGAGTACAAAGTTAAAAATCACACAACACCAGGTTATAGTCCAACGGGTTTATCTGGAAGCACTAGCTTTCGGAGCACTGCTCCTTCATCAGGTGGTTGTCACAACCACCTGATGAAGGAGCAGCCCTCCGAAAGCTAGTGATTCCAATTAAACATGTTGGACTATAACCGGGTGTTGTGTGATTTTTAACTTTGTATTAACCCTATCGTGCAGATACTCTGCCCCATGCTCCTTACAAGCTAACTTTGAGAACACAAATCACTGAATTACACAAAATATTCTATGACCTTTGAAAGATTGGAATAAATTGGTTCACCTTAAAATTAAGAGATGTTGAGATCTGTGTTTGATTGATAACAGACCTAAGTTAGTAAGAGGTTAAGAATCATAGACAAATTATTTTCTTTTTCCATCTTAGAAGGTAGGCTTCCCAATTTTATATACAATAAATTATACCATTCTCATCTCTAAAGTGAGAAATGTTTTTGTTCAATTTGTCCACTCCAAGAATCAAAGTCCATAAGATGCACTGTAAGATGCACTGGCTTTCAGATGAGACCTTAAACTGAGGACTCATCTACTGCATCAGATTTATGTAAGGGATCCCAAGGTGTTTTTTTAAGATGGTGTCGAGGCCAATGTTTATCTTTCAATCAATACCATCAAAGACATATGATCCAATTCGTTCTTTAATTGCTGTGCGGAAACTTGCTGTGCCTCCCCATATTGTAACAGTGAGAATCAGCTGGATTTTCTGGTAAGTACCTGAACCACAATGTAAGGCCAATATATGAGCCTGCCCCGCCTGCCTATGACATCAGCTCACTCACCAGTGCAACCTCTTTGACTGGCAAACTCTTCATTGGACATTTCCAAACTTGTCTTCCTACCAAGGCCAATAGGCAATCTCCTAATATTTATGGTCAATCAGAGGGTCCCAGCATTGTCAAGCCCAGCTGGAAGTGGATGCCATGAAGCAACTGGCAGGGTATTGAATTAACACATTGACATGGAAGTATGTTTGGGTGTCTGTAAAGATGGCATCAAATAAGATTCCTGAAGAAGGGCTTATGCCCGAAACGTCAATTCTCCTGCTCCTCGGATGCTGCCTGGCCTGCTGTGCTTTTCCAGCACCACATTTTTCAACTCTGGTCTCCAGCATCTGCAGTCCTCACTTTCTCCTCCCTCAAATTAGATGCCCAAAGATAGTAGAGTCAACCTGGTGGAAGGGAAGCCCATTCTGTTAAGCAGGAATTGTTCAGAGTTCTGGACTTTGACCCCTGCATCACTCACTGGCGTCATTGAACCTCTTGCACTGATGAACACTGGAGTGAGTGTGTGTGTGTGGCTGTGGCTGTTTGTGTGTCTATTGTGCACACATGCACACTTTAATATTGGTAAAATACTGGTAAAATATAGAAGTGCATAATTGGAACTTAAACTTCATTAATTCACTATCCACCTCTTCAGAGGGGCAGCACAACCTATTCCCAGAGGCAGGAATGTATCAGAGAGCCATCCTGATGCAGATATCCAATGAATTTCAAAATTATTCCACAGACTTAAAAACACTCAATTCTGTGGTTATGAAACATACTATCTAAAGGCCAACCTTTGTTAAAGTTTCCTCTTTTCTCTCTGCCATCATATAACTATCTACATAAAAACTCAGTCATTCTCCTGTTCAGCCATCCATTAAATTGGATCAGAAATCTCTCGACACTATCAGTCTCCCATACACTTGCTGCCTGTCATAGCTTGGGGGTCATCAGCAAATTATATAATTTATTTCAAGAAACTGTGCCTTCATTGATGCTGAGCAATAATGTGCACAGTGCAAAGCCCTGTGAATTTCTACTGATTATTACAACCACCTTGTGCAATTAGAACAGCTCCTGGTTACACTGACCTCTGCCTATGTTGGCTAAGCCAGTTTCCAGTTCCGCTGGATAATTCATCATTAATCGCATGAGCCATAATCTTTCTCGTAAAGCAGATTTTTGCAACTTTGTCAGATGCCTTCTGAAAAATCAAGGAGAATCCATTCACTAGAATTTGCATTAGGGCTACTCAATCCTAAAGACTGGTGTAAAGAATTAATAATGTAACTCATTAAGTTCTCGTTTAACCCAAATATTTATAGTTGCCTTTTCTGGTAAGAAAAGGCAAAAAATATTCTACTGTAACATTGATTTGAATGATTATCATGCATGCGACAATGAGGATCTGAATTTGATCTCAGAGCCAAATTTGTTCAAGCCTCTACTAATATCAAAGAATGACTCAATTTTTCCAGTTATGATTGCATGTTTTTACAATTTGACATTGAACCTTCATATACAGTTCCAATGCAGGTATGTTGATCCGTAGTCGTAACTCAATTTAGCAGTTCCATTTTCTACATATTCCCAGTAACTCTACAATTAGAAGTGCATTTTCTTTTGTGTGGCTTGTGAGCAGGTATATACCTGGAATAAATTATATAATGAACAGAACAGGCAGTGGGAAAAGAAAGAAGATAGAGGAGCTCTAAATGGTCACACTACTGTGAAAACACCTCATCTCCCTTTTGTTCCTTCCTCTGATCATGTTATCCGAGCCTGGAAATGCAACATGAAAAGATTTGTGGGTCTGAACTCTATTATTTTTAACCTTTTTTTAACAATGTATTATTTGCTGTATTTGCACTATTCCAATAAAATAAGGTGTTTTACTGCATTTATGACACTGGCTTACTGCAGTTTCTTGTGTTATACAGTCCCTTGTAATCTTGTTTCCTTTCCACAACTTGATATGATTGGTGAATCCTGCATGGATTTATGCAGTTAGCGCTTACTGTGACACATTCACTCTCTGGCAGGCAGTGTACCATACGGGTACCAATAATTCAAGGTTAAAGTGTGTCAAAGAAACAGAATTAGATACTTGTCAACGCAATGTCAAAACACTTCCTTGATATACTGACAAGAAGTTATGGTGAGGCTTTTTGTGCATAATCCAGTCTTCAATATACTGGCACCCATATCCATGGGTTGAATGTTCGAAGGAACATGCTGGTAATTCAAACATTCCTGAACAAAATAGAATCATGCATTCAAATCACAACAGGACAACCACTGAATAGCAAAGTGAAGTCAGATTACACCAGTGTCACACAAATACACTTCTTAGAAGACCTCACACAGCAGCAGTGCCCAGGGACCCGCAAACTCAACAGACGGAAAGTAAATCAAAAGACAATTTCCATGAAATAAGTTTTGCCCAATTTTCACACAGAAGAACAAAGGCTGCATAATTAAACAACACAAGCAGCTAACTGTGCTGGAAAATTTAGTGTGAACCAGTCAATTAAAAGGCATGATCACAGACCAAAACATTCAAATTGACCTCCGCAACCTTAATTTGAGTTTCAATTCACTGGTACAGGCAGAGTCTGGAACTACTATCTGAAAAGACCTTAGCATGTTCGGTTATGGCAATAAAAGACTTTACAGATTAAAATGTTTAAGACTGAGGTTAGTGTCTTAATTAGTTGATTGTTCAATTTCAAATCATACGTTTTGTGCATTGCTTTCAATCTCCTTCATTTATTATTTAAAAAGTTAAACCTAATTGCTGTGATTTAAGAATAAAAAGTAAAAGGTTCAGAAAAATGATTTACGGATTGAGATGGATGAATATTTGTGCAAAGAACAAAATTGTAGTCATTCAGATTCAGAATAAAGTAGAAACAATCGCTAGCAAAATAAAAATTCCCATTAATTAACCACGAAACAGACCACTATTTGCAGCGCTAGCTCAAGAAAAAGTTTCACAGCAATGTAAAAATGATGGCAGCCTGTCCTGGAAACAGAACTACCGAAATGCTTTTACCTGTATCTTGATTTATGCTGTCAGTATTTCTGTTTCTATCATGTCCCATCACATGAATTGTAAGGACTTCTTAGTTCCAATGATGGTTCACAATTTTTTGCATTAGATCACCTCAATGGGTAGCATGGTGGCTCAGTGGTTAGCATTGCTGCCTCACAGTGCCAGGGCCTTGCGTTTGATTCCACCCTGGGGCAGTTGCCTTTTGGAGTTTGCATTCTCCCCATGTCTGCATGGATTTCCTCGCACAGTCCAAAGGTGTGCAGGTTAGGTGGCTTGGCCGTGCTAAATTGCCCATGGTATCCCAGGGATGTGTAGGCTAGGTGGTTTAGTCATAGGAAATGCAAGGTTATAGGGATTGGGGGTGTGGGGGGGAATGAAGGGCACGTAGGTCTGGGTAGGATACTCGTCAGAGTTGGTGTGGCCTCCTTCTGCACTGTAGGGATTCTATTCCATGATTCAAGGCATTGAGATACCACCAGCAATCTCTTTGTAACATTCCCTAAATCAGTGGCAGAAAAGACAGTCCAATGGCAGTGTCCTCTCTTAAGTTAATATGTCCAGCATTGAGTTGTCACTCGAAACCAGGAAATGTCATTTGTATCAAAAATAGAAGTTGCTGAAAAAGCTCAGCAGGTCTGGCAGCATCTGAGAAAAGAAATCAGAGTTAACGTTTCGGGTCCGATGACCCTTCCTCAGAACTGACAGTAGCTACGAAAATGTTGGTTTATTTGCACAAGTGCAGGCAAGGATGCCCTGAGGCATGGTACATTGGTGAAACCGAGCAGAGGCTACGGCAATGGATGAATGGGCACCGCACAACAATCAACAGACAGGAATGTTCCATCCCAGTCGGAGAACACTTCAGCAGTCCAGGACATTTGACCTCGGACCCTCGGGTGACCATCCTCCAAGGAAGACTTTGGGACAGGCCACAAGGCAAAGTGGCCATGCAGAAGCTGATAGGCAAGTTCAGTACCCATGGGGATGGCCTCAACCAGGACCTTGGGTTTATGTGACACGACAGATGACCCCACTGTACTACACACTCTCTTACAAAGACACACACACTCTCTTTCTCTCTCCTACAGACCCATACATTCACGCAGACCCTCTCTCACACACAAGCTCTCTCTCATACACTCGCACATACACTCCCACACTCAGCCTCACACATGCACTCTCTCACAAATGTATACCCCCTTTACATGCATACTCACACACATACACATACACATTCTCTCACAGACACTCATACCCACATGCACACACACATATTTGAATTTGTACTTGCAGAATTATATTTTATTTTGCTCAAAAACTGCATGAATCCAAGTAAGATTCTGTAAATCGTTTTTATGAAAGGGAATCAGTTTGAACATTGGGGCACAGACAGCCTCACACAGGGCACCTCACACCTTCAATGCATTATGTAAGATGACATGGCACCTATTGTTAAAGTTCACTTGAGAATGTAACTTTAAAAAAGGTTCTGGAACATACATATCAAAGAATTGAAACCAACATGGTCATTCTAAAAGATGAGAGACTTTACAAACAATTCAGGTGATTTTCAATATATAATTTCAGTTCCATCACAATGTAAACTTTTGCTGTAAATTCTTTGTGTTACAATCTTATACACCACAACCCACCTGATGAAGGAGCAGTGCTCCGAAAGCTAGTGCTTCCAAATAAACCTGTTGCACTATAGCATGGTGTTGTGTGATTTTTAACTTTATCCTTGAAAAGAAAAACATTTTAAATTCAAGAAAAAGGATTTGTTGGTGATAAAAAATAAAGTGGTAAATGAGAGTGGAAATGCTGCAGAAAATATTAGAAATGCTACAGATTAAAGAAAAATGTAGGTTTCAGATGCAAGTCATCAAAATTTACAACTTTCTTTTGAGTTACTGGGCGAATGTAATGGTTGGTCCATCCATTGGGGTTGAAGAATAGGAGGAACCTTACTAAGCTCGCTCATTTAGACTAAGTTTTAATTACACAGACCACTAGCTCTGCTGGATGCCATATTCTGCCAGATGCCTTGGTGTGAGATGAATATCCCACAGTTCAAGACTGGAAGCTGTCCACAACAGGTAGTGCAACTGTGCCAGTGATGGTCACTACCAGTTCAGCAGTTGGCTCAAGTTTGTCACTGAAGGTGCTGAATTGAGTTCAATAGTTGGAATTTCTGAAGCTAATCAAGGAGGCTCTGGAGTGGTGGGGAAGGGGTTTGTTATTAAGGTTAAGAAAAGTGGTTACCTGAGTGTTATCAGTCTGTTAATTGTATGAATACCACATATGCTGGAATATTCCTCTCTCTTTTGAAGAGAAAGTGAGGACTGCAGATGCTGGAGATCAGAGCTGAAAATGTGTTGCTGGAAAAGCGCAGCAGGTCAGGCAGCATCCAAGGAACATGAGAATGGACGTTTCGGGCATAAGCCCCTCTTCAGGAATGAGGAAAGTGTGTCCAGCAGGCTAAGATAAAAGTAGGGAGGAGGGACATGGGGAGGGGGCGTTGGAAATGCGATAGGTGGAAGGAGGTCAAGGTGAGGGTGATAGGCCGGAGTGGGGTGGGGGCGGAGAGGTCAGGAAGAAGATTGCAGGTTAGGAAGGCGGTGCTGAGTTCGAGGGATTTGACTGAGACAAGGTGAGGGGAGGGGAAATGGTTGGTCCGGGTGTCCCAGAGGTGTTCTCTGAAATGTTCCGCAAGTAGGCGGCCTGTCTCCCCAATATAGAGGAGGCCACATCGGGTGCAGCGGATGCAATAAATGATGTGTGTGGAGGTGCAGGTGAATTTGTGATGGATATGGAAGTATCCCTTGGGGCCTTGGAGGGAAGTAAGGAGGGAGGTGTGGGCGCAAGTTTTGCATTTCTCTCTTTTGAAGGACAAGGTGACATATACTGAATGGAACCAACTTCTCATCTGCAGAGGCAAGACACATCTGTGTGGAGTTACCCCAATGGAGTGAAACTTTCTAACTATCCCTGTGGTTATATTCTGCTCTCATGAAATACACAGCATCAGAGACCTCCCTTAAGCAGTAAGTTGCAAATTATGTCCGCTTTAGCCTTCAAGGAGCCCGTCACATTAAAGTTCATGTCTGTGGTAAGCTTGCTGGGCATTGTCCTCGCCCAGTTATGAGGTTGCAATTTTCGCTACAGATTGAGAACGATTTCCGTGAGATGCCCTTACAGAAGTGCAGACTTCTGAAACATTGTTCCTCATTGTGATTAAGGTTGGAAAATGGCGCATTGAACACTCTAGGTTGTTATAGCCACTGCTGAGAGTTCTTCTCCTCTATTGACTCCTTCCTCTTCAGCAGTTTGTCCTTGTGTGAGATGCGTCTGCTCATTCCACAGATCGTTCCACAGTTGCGTTCCTTGCAACCTCACGCAATAGAAAGTCGTGCCGTGGAAAACTATTACAGAAAATCGCACCGTAGACGATCACTAATAGAAAATCAATATACCCTTTCAGCAGAAAGTTTGCATTATCTAAACAACATCTACAATTCGTCAATCGTGTTCAAACCAACTCGTGGTGACAAAACGCACATTATAGCAGAATGATCTGTACTTATCATGCTGAGTGCCAAGGAGATGCAAAATATTGCACCCAAGTCTAGGAGTTCAACAAGATTTTCTGTATTGTTGCCAATGGGCTCTTTTTTCCTGCTGTTTATGCAGTTACAGTGTATTTTGTACCACCATAGTTAGGGATGTTACTGCTGAGAAAGACTTTTGCATAATGTGCATTAGCCATCAACATTGGACACTTCCAAATCATCCAAGACCCATTTTAGAATAAAACATTCACTATTTGACTCAAATAATTTGCCTCAATTCTGTATAAATATAATACCTCAGAATGCTTACCTGCATCACTGTAATTTTTCAATTTCCCACTTCATGAATCACTTCAATAAGATTCAGTTTTTTTTATCAGCTCAATTATCACTTACAATTTCCAATTAAATATTTGCAGATCATTAAAATGGAAGGGATAGAGAACGGAGTCAGGAAAACTGGCTTAGAGGAAGACGTCATATGATTGACAGCAGGTAAAGGTTGACTTTCAGTGCAGCCCTGAAGAGACTGGACTTTTACTGCCAGTTTGTGATGCAGTGTGATGTCAACAGTCTGGGTTCAATTCCAACACCAGTTGTGGTTACCATGAGGGACTCTTCTTCTCAATCTCTCCCCTTGCCTTGGCATAGTGAGCCTCAGGTTAAAGCACCACTAGTCATCTCCCTCCCTGTGCCACCGTGCCGTGGGCGGCACGGTGGCACAGTGGTTAGCACTGCTGCCTCACAGCGCCTGAGACCCGGGTTCACTAGTCAAAGGATGTGCAGGTCAGGTGAATTGGCCATGCTAAATTGCCCGTAGTGTTAGGTAAGGGGTAAATGTAGGGGTATGGGTGGGTTTCGCTTCGGCGGGTCGGTGTGGACTTGTTGGGCCGAATGGCCTGTTTCCACACTGTAATGTAATCTAATGAGAGAGCAGCCTTATAGTCCGGTAGGACTAGGTAGGTGACTTTATCTTTTTTTTTAACTAAGCCCCTTGACATTGTAAAAAATTGTCACAGTTTTAATTCTGTACTTTTCACACAAGGAAAACTAAAACATTGGGATTAGGAGGAATGAGAGGCCATATAATGGTGGAAATGTGAAGCAAAGGATAAAATGCTTAAACCCATGAAATTAGAATCCCTACAGCGTGGAAGCAGGCCATTCAGCCCAACGAGTCCACACCATGCCTCTGAAGAACATCCCACCTCATGTCCACAACCCTGCATTTCCACATGGCTCACCCACACTTCTCTGGATAATTTAAACATGGCCAATCCACCTAACCTGTACATTGTTGGACTGTGGGAGGAAACCCACACAGACACAGAGAGAACATACAAACTCCATACACTCACCTAAAGGTGGAATTAAACCAAGATCTCTGGCATGATGCGGCAGCAACACTAGCCACTGAGCCATCACAGTTGACACTAGCCACTGAGCCATCACAGTTGACACTACTTGCAGAAATCAGCAGAGCGTTCTAATATTTCACCTCATGACTTTATAAGACGGCTGACCTTATTTTTTTTCCATACTATCCACCTTTCCAAAACTTTTAACTACATCACTTGCAGGCTGACCATTGTGATAAATAAAATAAATAAAACTGACGATGCTCCAAACACCCAAACATTTTCAACCAGAAATTAAATAGAAATTAAAATGCTCGTCCTAACCTCAAATCACCTTTGCTTGTCTGTATTAGGTTAGATGGATATGTGGGCCAGTAGCTGGTCTATCTTTTTAACTTCAATCACACAGAATGTGATGGAATTTGTCTGCTTAGTGTTTAAATTCCAATTTTCTGATAAATTTTCATGGACTGTATTAAGAAAATGTAATATTGTAAGAAAATATCCTGTGCTGCATGATAGTTAACCTGATGGAAGGTCCGCTGTCTCAGGAAGAATGATCCATGAATAACCTTGAACACACCAGTTAAGGGAACAATTAATAAGAATCCAAATGCAGGTTTCTTGAAAGAATAATTTAATCAGCCAGCAAATATTTGGCCAGAAATTATATTTCCACTTAAATAGACATATGCATGTGAACAATTATGTCAGCTTAAAATGAGATATTAAACAGCTGTCCCATGCAACTCTTTAAAGTTGGCAAATATGTTAGATTCGGTCTTGTTGGAGCATGCTTGTTCAGGCATGCTGACCACAAACTCCAACTCCCCAGCTAATGGAGGGCTTGCCATCAAATCAGGGAGGGCTAATGGGATGCCTTGTAATACTCAGTGAATGGCAGTCCCTGTGGCTCAGAGGGGAACTGGCAACCTGAATACGGAGATGGCGAAGGTCAAGTGAAGGTGACTTTAGATTAGATTAGATTACTTACAGTGTGGAAACAGGCCCTTCAGCCCAACAAGTCCACACCGACTTGCCGAAGTGCAAACCACCCATACCCCTACATTTACTCCTTCACCTAACACGACAGGCAATTTAGTATGGCCAATTCACCTAACCTGCACACCTTTGGACTGTGGGAGGAAACCGGGGCACCCGGAGGAAACCCACGCAGACACGGGGAGAATGTGCAAACTCCACATAGACAGTTGCCTGAGGCTGGAACTGAACCTGGGTCTCTGGCGCTGTGAGGCAGCAGTGCTAACCACTGTGCCACTGTGCCACCCACTTGTTTGTACTTTTCAAAATACATCACTTCTACCCAGCCCTGATCCCGGAAGGGATGTAGCCCCACCAATGTTATTGATTTAGGTTGAGGTGAGGAGGGACCGGGGTGGGGAATGAGGGTTCTCATATTTAATCTCTAATGCTGCCCCTCCCCTGTAAGATTCTGGAAACTCTGTTCAGCATGGGAGAGCCCTAAAGCTTGTAATCATCGGTAATTCCCAGTAGAATGTTGACCCATCTTGAAACTACTTTCATTGAAAACGGCTCGGGTTCAGGATTATGATGGCATTCTGACACAAAATCCCATCCCTGAGTCATTTATACATCCAGCTCCATGGTATCATTTTGAAGGAGACTAGGGTGGTTGCCTCGGCCAATGTTTACCCCTTCATCACTGGCCCAAAAGCAGGTGATGCAGTCATCAACAGATTGCTGTCTCTGGGAAATTTACTTCTCATGTTGCCTACATGACAACGGTGACCACACTTCAGACAAATAACTTTACTGGAGGTATAGTGCTTCGAGCTATCCAGTGATTGTAGAACGTGCTGTATAAATGCAAGTCTTCTCTTCTTCAGAATTTTTGAATTGTTTAGATGATACATTAGGTAAAGCATCTGTAAAAGCTTTTGGGAATATCACAAAATATCCTTAAATGAAAAGTCATGATAATTAATCCTTCCTGCTAATAGCCTCAAGTTAAACTTCTGTTTGTATTACAAACGGAGACCTATCCATACCTTACATATATGACACAAGTGAAGTCTCAAGTCTGACCTTTCAGAAGCTTCTTTCAATAAAATTTATTGAATTCCTTCACCAGTAATTTTATCTAACTTCAATTAAGCTGCTTGTAATTTTAATCAGAATGTTAATTTAAATCTAAAGCATGTATCAAGGTAGACAACTGATACGCTACCTACACCTTGTGAAAAATCAAACAAAGCCAATAATAGCCACAGTCAGTTTCAGCACAGAAACAGACCCTACAAATTGAAGGACATAATGTTGTATTTCATAACTATGCATTAAAAAAACAAGTGGAATATACAAAGAATCTGGGGCAAATAAAACATAATAATTTGTCTTAAAATTTATCAGTGAAATTACTAACAAAATGGTAAAGAAATAAGGGGCTGTGATGCAGATCACAGTTGATGATATTCCTGGATCTTACAGCTTGTTCCTGTTGTTTATTAATTGGCTTCTTCTGATGTGTCGTTTCTTTCAGCTCGCAGAACAAATTTAACAACTGTGAGGTATCTGATGCAGGGGAGCAATAGTCATTAGTAAAATGAAATGACCTATGATATTCCTAGGAAGCCTGTTATTGTGTCACGGGGATTGAACATCTAACTGACCCAGCCCAAATCAGACATTTTGCCTCAAATCTTGTAGGTGGAGGACTTTGCATGATCAGGCCAGGCACATTGAACCTTTTGAGTCATGTAAGCAGTGTCCATCTAGAACCAACGGTCAGAATTTGGGAACAATGCCATGCTGCACCAATAGGGCAAAGAGACGTGACAAGGCCTAATGACAATCTCTCCATGATCAGGAATGCAGGGTTTGAAATATAAAAATAGACTGGAAAGACTGTGACTTTTTTCACTGGAGCACAGGAGGTTGAAGGGTGATCTTACTGAGGTTTATAAAATCATGAGGGGCATTGATAAGGTAAATGACAAAGGTCTTTTCCTGAGAGTCGGTGAGTTCAAACCTAGGGTTTTATTTTTAAGTTGAGAGGAGAAAGATTTAGAAAGGACATAAGATGCAACATTTTAACACAGTGAATGGTTTGTGTGTGAAATTAACTGCGAGCGAAAGTCGTGAATGAAGGTGCAGTTGCAACATTTAAAAGACATTTGGATAAGTTCATGAAGAGGAAAGGTTTGGAGGGATATGGACCAAACACAGTCAGGTGGGACTGGTTTAGCTCAGGAACATGGTCAAAGTGGACTGTTTGGACTGAAGGGTCTGTTTCCATTCTGTAAGACACCAATGTTTACTGCCAGGATTTTATAAAGATTTTGCAAATCTCAACAGATTTGACACCTGGTCTAACTTTTGCTGAGGTCTGCAATGGGCTTAAAGGGTGGCCAACGTTTTTCACTGTGTCTCAGTACACATGACAATAAATTCAATTCAATTCAATTCAGTTCCCTAATAATGGTCAGATGTTTCTCCAGACAAGGCCACTTAATAGGGGAGGGCTGAGGTGGGGATGGGTACCTGCATAACCTCAACCCCTCTCACTGCAATTTAAAGGAGACCAGTCAAACAAGGATTAAAGTTAGCCAGAACCGAATTCCATCCTAACTGCTTGAATCTGCCCTCTAGTCCCAGAAAGTTTATGGATGCATCCCTTGAATAGGATCTGGCATGGAACTCCTTCCTGGGCATTGATTATTTTATATATAAACTGCCTGAGATCCTTGATTACATTCCAGCCTCTGACTCACTGTCAGAAATTGGAGGAGCTAGGCCCCAGATCAAGAATCTCTCGAATCAGTGTCTTTTTGAAGAAGAAATTATGTAACTGGTAATTATGATTTTTTCCCTGAATGCAGCTTCCTTTGATAATATGGGGATTACAACCAAGGTTGTGGGAAAAGTGTTGGGGAAGGGTGAGGGGCGATCTCATTGCCATTGACCAAGGACCACAATCTGATCCCAAGATGCTACTGGGCTTCAGCAAGTGAAAGATCTTCAATGTGCATTTATCCCAAAATTTGCTAGGTCTTTTCCATTAAGCAGCAGTGTTCAAGTGGTTCTTTACAGGTGAGGTCGGATCAAAGTATAAGATTCAGCGTAGTCCAGCTGTGCCACATGACATGCTTCTGTGTTGCATGTTCAATGAAACGTGCTTTGAAAAAGACATTCATTACAATGAGTAAAGTCAATGCTGCAAGTGGAACACTTTCACCTTTTGTGTTATCATGTCAGCATCATAGAGTCATAGAGATGTATAGCACGGAAACAGACCCTTTGGTCTAACTCGTCCATGCCGACCAGATATTCCAACCCAATCTAGTCCCATTTGCCAGCACTTGGCCCATATCCCTCTAAACCCTTCCTATTCACGTATTCATCCAGATGTCTTTTAAATGCTGCAATTGTACCAGCATCCACCACATCCTCTGGCAGCTCTTTCCATACACGCACTACCCTCTGCATGAAAAAGTTGCCCCTTCGGTCTCTTTTAAATCTTTCCCCTCTCACCCTAAACCTATCCTTCTAGTTCTGGACTCCCTGACCCAAACTTCTTGAGATTTCCTGCCATTCTGCTTTGAGTGTGAGTCTTCATCTCAACCTACAGCACCAGAGTAAATAATTTATTTGTTTAATTGCTATATTCAATGTGAGGAGAAAAAGTAATTGTGACAACTATTGCCAATTCAGGCACAGAAAATGTTGCCAATGTTCACAGGTGAGGCAGCAGTTGCAAAGACAGAAACAAACCTAAACTTGTGGCAGGGTTCAAAAATTAAACAACACCAGGTTATGGTCCAACAGATTTGATGTTTGACCTTGTCCACCCCAGTCCAATTTCGGCATCTCCACATCACACTTGTGACAGGTTGAAGCACATACAGAGATAAGGACTTGGGGCAAGATGCAGAAAGATAAAAGCCACAGTTTTGTGATGGATGGAAAACAGAGGGAGACGGAAATGGGACAAGTGAAGAATTAAAGGATAGGTCCAGAGAAAAAGAAAAAAAAACAGACCTCGTTCCTGTGCTGTTCTATGTTTAAAACATTGGGAGAAAAAGTAATGTAAAAGCACAAGCAGACAGACACGGTGGCATAAAAAGATTAAAATAAGAGCCAACAGGATGTTCATAGTGTTAGATACAGGAAAATACATACACATCACAAAGAAAGGGCAAAATCCAATAAAACTTAGATAGAACCACACAGGTACATGTTGGAAAATAGACCAAAAGAAGGGAACCATCTTTGCACAGGGAGATAGATGAGTTTTCCATTAAAAATGTGATATTGTTTTATTAACCACCCTGCCTGATTGTCCTTTCCATTTCTACTACAATAGATCTGGAGATTTAAAAGTTGGCCTGTCAATAACGTGTTGCAAATAATGATTTTTTTTTCTTCTTTATATTCATCCAATCCTACTCTGCTTGCTTCCTTCCATCCTCTGAAGACATGCTAAAATATAAAAGTCTATTCTACGGTTAAAATATAGATTTGCCGTCCTTTCTAGTAAATGAATGAACACGCAACTCTCTTCCACTAATTCTGTATTCAGAGAGATACGTATATGAGGGCTGTGAGGGCAATGGAATGTCACATTCCTGATGAAGGGTTTATGCCTGAAACGTCGATCCTCCTGCTCCTTGGATGCTGCTTGACCTGCTGTGCTTTTCCAGCACCACCCTTTTCAACGATGGAATGTCAAATTAAGTAAACCTTACAAAGGTGGGGGAAGGATTGAAAGTCAACTTGGGAGTAATGGAACTGTCAAGAATGGATTGATGTAAGAACATCAGCGACAATAGTGAGATAGAACAACAGCTCAGTGATGTTATGAAGGTCGAAATAAATTATCTTCTCTGTACAGAGAATTTAGTTTTGGATCTCAGTTTGGGGTCAAATAGGACAACACTGCTAAAAAGTAATTGGTTGTAGGTGCAGTGGTCTGTTCATTTGCACTGATCTGTTTTGCACTTTACTCAAAACCAATTTCACTTCACTACGTATTTATAATATCTGTAAAGCACTACTGGTTCCAATAGCAGAAAATAATAAATACAGGTACACAATTCTTTATCCAAAATTCTGAAATCCAAAAATCTCCGAAATCCGAAGTTTTCTTCGTGAAGTTATTTTCTGTATAATAAGGTGGTTTGGCGTGCAAACAGGTGACCAACTCCACATCCACATGACCCACGTCACTCAGATGTGACATGGCAGTGTGGCCCAGCACTGGCAGGCATCAATTGTTTCTCAGCGCTCGTACTTGTCACATGTGGGTCTGCTGTCCAGTAAGATTTTTTTTTAATTTCACTGTGAAAATGTCATTTATTCTGAAATCTGAAAAATTCTGAAATCTGAAAAACAACTGGCCCCAAGGATTTCAGATAAAGGGTTGTGTACCTGTAATTTGTAACGGCTGGCACCACTCTTCGTCAGAAGTAATATTCTTATGTAGAGGTTCTCATCATTTTCTCACCATTTATGTAAAACTATCTGGTCTACATGTCTTCAAGGCATGTGGACAGACTCCTGGCTTTGGAGACAAGGCCTGCAAGAAAGTGCCTAGGACCTTACAGATGTGAATGTCTGTGGTCTGAAATAGAGTCATATCAAACTCAAAACATTAATATTATTTCTCTCTCCACAAGTGCTACCTGACCTGCTGAGGTTCTGCTGCGCTTTACATAGTTTTTTACATTTTAGATGACTGCTCTTTGGATTTTAAAAAAATGACCAGTAATCAAATATATGTTTTATCAAGTCTCGGAAGATGTTTGAACTTAATAATTTGATCAACTCCCAGGCATGGAGCACTGACTAAAATCTTTAGCAATTAAATCAGTTAAAATTGGGAATGAAGTTGTTACTGTGAAGATCACTGCTGTCTCATACTCGCACTCTCATTGCAATCTTTTGAAAGGTCCACATCATTTTCTAGGTTTGAATTGGAGGAGCTGGAGATGGGTGCACTTCCTGCAAGTGTAATCGGCAGGGACGTCGATGGTATCCCACTTTTAATAATCTCATCATGAACCTGGCTTTACCAGAATTCTTACCTTGATTTTTTTTTAAAAAGTTAACAACAAAATTAGGTTAATTTTTAAATGGGCAAATATGCTACTGTCTCTAAATTGTTCTCTAAATGAAGAGATTGTTCAACTGCTTAAACACATCATGCAGACAACCAGGAGGCTGGAAGAACACAGCATGCCAGGCAGCATCAGGAGGTGGAGAAATCAACATTTCAGGTGTAACCTTTCTTTATACCATGAAAGCATCCAACTCTCTCTCTCTCGGTGAAGAGGAATCAGAAATATTCACTGGAGGAGCAGTTGGCAGTGAGGAGCAATCAACATTTTAGTTCTTTAACATTCGGTCTAGCCCAAAACAATCAGATTTGACCCAATTCAGAAAATGTTGGTTTATTTAAAAAAGATCTAGATGTATCATCCAAATGTAATAGTAAAATGGATACAACTCTGATTTCCTGGTATAGATCTCCAAAGTATGTTTTCTTACACTCAAGTTGTTCATCACAAAACAAAAATAGAAATTGCTGGAAAAACTCAGCAAGTCTGGCAGCCTCTGTGGGAAAAAAAACAGAGATAATATTTTGAGTCCAGTGACTCTTCATCCGAAATGCAAAACTTGTCATTCATTTGGTATTTAAATTTACTGATAATCCATGTTTTATCTTCACTTACACATAACAGATGCCAAATGAAATTATCAACACAATAGGGAAGTAATTTTTCAAAAAAAAAGACATATGTTGTGATATCAAATGGGAGTTAGTATTCAGCAAGGTTCCATTGGGGGAATAAACAGGAGCCAAGTTAAGAAGCTTTGCTGCTATACCAATATTTCAAATATCAAGGCACGTTTCAGATAGAGCAAATAGCGAATCAACAACTAGGCACACATTTCAATGTGGTTTTGGGTAAGATGTATTGACATCTCATCATGAACCTGGCTTTACCAGAATTCTTACCTTGATTTTTTTTTAAAAAGTTAACAACAAAATTAGGTTAATTTTTAAATGGGCAAATATGCTACTGTCTCTAAATTGTTCTAAGTTAAAAAATCACACAACACCCCAACACCGGCACCTCCTCATCATAAATTGTCCTACTCAGTCATTTATAAAATGCTTAACTGTTGCTTTTAGTGGTTAATTATAGAGTTTCAATACTATTGGTACTTGGTTGATTATTCAGTGTATTAGTCACTAAATGCTTTGCCACTGCTATTTTCTTTGTATTGTGACCTTAACTGCCTTCTGCAGGTAGATAATTCTGCGGATGTGATTGGGAAGTGAGAGATTGATGTATGGTTATGTTCATGTGGTTAGGTATCACTTACACCGGAGATGTCCCTTCCAGCTACCAAAGACAATAGTATGAGAACACTGAAAAATATTATTAATGTTGGTCTGAATAGTTTGTGAAATATAATACACTGTGACCTCACCTGCTGTGAAAAATGTAGTTGATAGCTATGTTTGACATTCCCATCTAGTGGAACATTAAGTACAGCTTTTCTTCATAATTTTCTGCATTTTCCTGATGTTTCTGTTGCTAGGCTCAAGTTGGTGATTGGATAACTTTAAGATTTAATGTGAAATGACAGAGATGGCGATAATATTGTTTTAAGAGAAAATGCCCAGCAAGAAGTAACCTCTTACCTAAACAAACATACCCCTCTCATAATCTATTGGTTAATCATCTCTCACTTGAGAAGCAAAAGATCAGATATACCTTTCTTCAAACCAGATACTAGAATGAAAATTATCCTTATCTGATTGTTTGTAGATATACCACATTCAGCACATTTAAAATGTTTACATTGCACAAGTTATTCAAATAAAACACCTCAGGTGGTTAGGAAAAGCTTCACCATCAGAACAAAGATAAGGGTATGGATATTGGCAGTTCTATCCAGTTGAATAGTGTCCTCTAGAATCTGATGAGGCAGTAGTCTTAATAATGGGTGTGAACAAACTGTGGCCTGAACTGTTGAAAAGAAAACAGCAGGAGAATAGAATAAAGTAGCTAGAGAGAAACTTTGGCATTTAGCAATGTTTAGTGCACAGAGCAACAAAACTGATTAATGACTAGTATTGCGAAACATTACCAAAACATCCTGCCCTGAATATCAGTAAATATAGATCCTGGCATACAGAGAAAAAAGTTCAGACAATACATATGTAGACAAAAACAAAAACAACAGCCTACTGGTGAGTCATGGAACAGTAGGACAATGGCTCACACGTACTATTTTGGGCCGTCAGGAGGAGTCGCTGAACGAAGACATGTGGCTTCTCGAGAGAAATAAGGGACAAAATCAAAGTAAGGGCCAGCACGTGTTTTCCTCCATTTGCCTCCTTATATCCAGCTATAAATCCGGTCTGGCAGAGATATGGAGCAGCTTGTTTGACTTCTTAAGTAAGACATTGTGGATTACAGGAAAAGCTGCCAATACATTGGAGATGCCAGTGTTGGACAGGGGTGGACAAAGTTAAAAATCACACAACACTAGGTTATAGCCCAACAGGTTTATTTGGAAGCACTAGCTTTTGGAGCGCCGCTCCTTCATCACCAGATGAAAGAGTGGTGCTCCGAAAGCTAGTGCTTCCAAATAAATCTATTGGACTATAAGTTGGTGTTGTGTGATTTTTAACTTAATACATTATAAATACAACATTTGAAATAAAAATGAATTAAAACACATTTGACATTAAAAGATCCTATGACATGTATCGGAGAATTAGCCCCAGCGTCTTGGCCAAAAATCATCACTCATCAACATTAAAACAGATCTTCTGGTCATTATCATATTGCTAATTTGAGGAAGTTTGCCTTCTGAAAATTGGCTGCTATGTTTCCAATGTAACATCAGAACATACCCTTCAAAAGTACTTAATTGACAGTAAAGTGCTCCTGGTCATCCAGGGGTTGTCATTAAAAACGCCATATAAATGCAAGTCTTTCTTAATTTATTTAAATAAAAGTAAATACAGTTACTGAATTAGCAGAAACTTTTTTAGCATGTTGCTTCAAAGCTGATTTGGACCTGGACTGATAGAGATTAATTAGAATAATGCGAATGCAAGGTTCCATATCAGAATTATAGCTCCGTTGAAACATGGATATGTATCCACAGGTTTCTTATTTTCAGCGGATAAGTCAGATTGGCATTCCAGCACATGCAATTCTCAATACACATACAGTGATTAACAGGTAGAAAGTGAGGACTGCAGATGCTGGAGATCAGAGTCGAGCATGTGGTGCTGAAAAAGCACAGCAGGTCAAGCAGCATCCGAGGAGCAGAAGAATCAACGTCTTGAGCATAAGCCCTTTATCAGGAATGTTGAAGGGTTTATGCCTGAAATGTCGATTCTCCTGCTTCTCAGATGCTGCCTGAATGGTTGTGCTTTACCAGTGCCACACTGGTAAATAATGTCCATATTTTTGATGATATCATTTTACGTATTTATTGGGTCGCTTGTTCAATAAAATTGTAAGATGGTATACTAATTTAAAATGCAGCCAGAAACTTACAGCACATTTGGACCACTGCATCTTGTTCAAACAACTAAATAGTGCAATTTCCCCTGCTCTTCTAAGTTGAAATTCTTGTAAGAATAAACACACAGGAACCAAATAGAGAACATTCACATGAAAGCACCCTATTTTTGTGAAAAATAGCAGATGTTTTGGGGAGAATTGAAAAGTAATGAGAAATTTGCATCATTTTAACTGGTGCAGAATATTGTGTTTCACCTCAACCTGCCCCACTGTTTCACAAATTCAGGAACAAATTAAAAAATGTTGCAAGTTTTTTTTTGCATGGTGACGTGTGGATTTTTTTTCAGTAAGGCAGCAGTTATATAACATGTGCAACACTCTTGAGACAAATGTGTTTGAATTCACACTACTGCATCGATCATTATACTGTCATTCCAATCTACTAGTTTTGACAATTCAAAAGCCACTCTTACTTTTAGAAATTTGTACTGATGTGATGCTGTGTGCCTCCATGTTCATGTACGGTTGGGATATCTGGTTGGCATGGACGAGTTGGACCACAGAGTATGTTTCCGTGCTGTATATCTCTATGACATGCCCTTATAAATTACCTGTGATACAAAGTAGTAAAACTTTGCAGCAAAACAGAAGACAAGCAAATCAAATCCCAACAATGGATGAAGGAGGCAACAACTTGTACTTATATACTGCCTTTACTGCAGTGAAATGCCCTAATATGATTTCCTGGACTTGTCAAACAAAATTTGACACCAAAGGTGCTATGAGGACAGGTGACCAAAAACGTGGTCACGGCAGTAGGTTTTACGAGTGTTTTGAAGGACTCTTATACTTCTATGATAGTGTTCTTATCACAGAGCCAAGAGGAAGGGTCACTCGATCTGAAACGTTAACTCTGATTTCTCTCCACAGATGCTGCCAGATCTACTGAGCTTTTCCAGCAGTCTCTGTTTTTGTTCCTAAGCCAAGAGCCAAGTCCCATCTGCTCCAGAGGTGTACAATAGCATCTCTGAACAGGTTGGTTAGAGAATATTTGCTTTGAAGGATAAGCAAGGCAGACAGACTTTCGGAGGAAATTCCACAGATCTGGGCTACCAGTGATAGAGCGATTAAAATCAGGGATGTGTGTTCACACCACAAGCATGGCGTTCATGCAACATGGTTTCAGCTTCACAATTACATCAAACTGTTTGGAATGTAAATCAATGTTAAAACATGAACTGAATCTAAAGCAAAGCAGAGCGTAGTTACTTGCTGTGCTGTCAGGTTAGACGCTACATTACATTACATTACAGATCACCTTTATAGTACAGAGCAACGTCAGTACATAATGAGGAAGGCATTTGCCAAGTGTTGACCAATGATCCAGAGCTACTATCTACTCTGGCTCCTACTGTGTGCTGTACACCTCATTAATGACTGGTTGATATTTAACTGAGGTACCACACAATTTGGCTCTGATGCAGAATGAAGTCCAATTGGCAATGCAACTCCTGAACTGCATTTTGCTTTGGCCGTTAGTAGCTTCAATGCAAAAGCTGTAGCAACTTAACCTGATTGTTTGAACACCTGAAAAAATGCCTCCAAAAATGAGCAGTACTTATGATATTTCGAATGCACCATCCAAGTACAAATAAATGCACGAGAGATCTTTTGCATTTCCCACATTACAGCAGTGACTGAACTTCAGAACAGTTCTTTTATAGACTGTAAAGATCCGAAATGATGAATGTCATTATTCAAAGGTGAATATTTATTTTAAAAGAAAATCACCTCCAGTTAATGTCAGCAACCCTCTCCCCATGCCATTATATCCACCTGCTGTTTGGACTGGAGGCCTGTGACCAGCGGTGTTACACAGGGATTGGTACTGGGTCCACCTTTGTTTATCATTTATGTAAATATTATGGATGAGAATTTAGGAGGCATGGTTAGCCAGTTTGCGGATGACACCAAAACTGGTGCTATAGTGGACAGTGAAGAAGGTTATCTCAGATTACAAAGAGATCTTGATCAATTGGGTCAATGGGCTGAGGAGTGGCAGTGGAGTGTAATTTGAATAAATGTGAGAGATTGCATTTTAGTAATACAAACAAGAGCAGGACTTATACAAGTTATGCCCTAGGTAGTGTTGTAGAACAGAGAGATCTAGGAGTTCAGCTATATAATTCTTTGAAAGTTACCTATGTCACAGGTACACAGGGTGGTTAAGAAGGCATTTAGCATGCTTGCCTTTATTGCTCAGACCTTTGAGTACAGGAGTTGGCATATCATGTTGAGATTGTACAGGACGTTGGTGAGGCCTCTTCTAGAATACTGTGTCCAGATCTGGTCTCCCTGTTATAGGAAGGACATTATCAAACTGGAGAGGGTTCAGAAAAGATTTACCAGGATGTTGCTGGGAATGGAGGGTTTAAGATATAAAAATAGACTGGAAAGGCTGGGACTTTTTTCACTGGAGTAAAGGAGGTTGTCAGATGACACTTTTGAGGTTTATAAAATTATGAGGGATACAGATAAGGTGAATGACAATCGTCTTTTCCCTGGGGTGGGGGAGTTCAAAACTAGGGGACATATTTTTAAGGTGAGAGGAGAAAGATTCAAAAAGGACTTGGGGACAGTTTTTTTTTAAGGGAGTGGTTCCTGTGTGGAATGAACTGCCAGAGAAAGTGTTGGATGCAGGTACAGTTACAACAACGAAATTACATTTGGATGGGTTCATTAATAGGAAAGGGCTGGAAGGATATGAGCCAGGTGCAGGCAGGTGGGACTAGTTTGGGAACATAGGTTGAAGCACAGATGCTGGAATCTTGATCAGTGTCATTTGCACTTGAAACGTTAGCTCTCTCTCTCTCTCTCAGTGGGTGTTGCCTGACCCGCTGTAATCGCCAGCATTTTTTTTTGTTTTCAGTAGTTTGGGAACATGGTCGGCATTGACTAGTTGGACCGAAGGGTCTGTTTCCAATGCTGTATAACTCTGTGACTATTTCAATTGCAATGTTTCTCGTTGCAACTGTCACTAAATAAGAACTGCTCATTTCTGAATCGATGTTAATAAAACAGATAAGCAATTTTATTTCTTTACTGCCTCAGGTCTGGTTTCTTGCAATCGAGAGATTTGGTGAAATGTTTTTGGGGGTGGCATCTGACTGGTTAAAACCAGAACTCTGAAGTATCCGGGGTGGCAATACAACATGTAGCTATTTCGCCACCTTTCCCGAGGTAGTTTTGTTCCGAAGCATTTTGAACATAACTGGTGGATGGAACATGCTGTTCTTTAATGCCCAATGTATCCAGTGCATGTTTCCACTAGATGTCGCGCCTCTACCCTAGTGTGGCTCAGTTTGAACCTCAAAAGGGCTTGCACCCTCTACTGTACACTGTTCCCTTTTGTGTGTCCGTCTTAACAAATTGCAATTTCTTATTTGCAACAATTCCAACCTTTTCTTGCATTGCATCGGTAATGAGCCGGCCCCTCCACCCCGCTAGCGGTGCTCGCTGTCTGCATGATTAATAACTTCCCTTTGAGAGCTTGGTGCGGTATTCCCTTGGAGCTGTTCCTGTTGTAAATCAGACTGATTGACAGCCAGCGCCCTGAACCACAATCCAGGATTCCGCCCATCCGCAAGGGAGGGAAGGAAAACTAAAACTGCATAAGATGGGGGGGGGGGATTGAGAATGCACCCCTCGCTGATCTGCACTAACTGCATTAATGCAAACTTGTGAATATTGCAGGGTGCATTAAACCCAACTACACAGCTTTATGGCAATACATTGCACATAATATTCGCGGAATCGTGTTAGCAATTATTTTCGCGCCAAATCGCGACTCCTCCCCATGTAAATGAAAGGGGGTTGGCACTGTTGTTTTTTTTCCAGGGTCCTTGCAGTTTTTTTTCCCTCTTGCAGATAATAATATCCAGCCCTGCGTCCAAGTTAGCACTGACAGACTACTCTTGTCTGCTGCGAGGGAATGATCAGTGTCTAATGCAAGCCTCGGAACAGCTGGGATCTGTCTAGAAACCTCCCCAAGCATTTCTCATCGTTGCGGAGAGTTTTAAATCTTGCTTTTTATTCTCTCCCCCCCTCCTCCTCCTCCTCCTCCTTGGAAGGCAGCGGAAGGTGAGCTTTCTCCAACGCTGGGTGGATTTTTAGTGAGTGAGTACATGTTTGAATGGATGCTGGATCAGTGTGTTTGCATTCATTAGAAACACGGGAAAATGTAGGTCAGAGCATTTAATGTTGTAAAACATCTCGCCCTGGAGGCTTTACCCTTGCGCTGAGCGAGTGGGCTTTTGTTTTTTTTTTGGAAATGATTTTGTCTGCAGGCAGCCTTACTGCCTGGTCAGTGCGGTTGTCTGCTGTCATTCCCAGTGTTGTGTGTGTGTGTGAGAGAGAGAGATTGCAGTCAGTGCCCGAGCTCACTCACATGTGTGCCTGGCTGTGCAGTGAAGTCCCAGCACAGGCTTGCTCCTACTGTTGATGCTGAGAGTCAGTCCCTTGCACTGAGTTGATTCAGAGTCAGAAACGCACAGTGCAAACAGTACAGGGCATGGAATCAATCCCACCTTGTATTGCAAACACACACACACACAAAAAAACTGTTTTGCAACGGTGGGGGAGGCTCAGCATTCCCGTTGTGTTTTAATTTTTTCTCCCAGAACCCTTCCCACAGGGATTGGGAAACAGTTGATCATTGAATCTAGGGCTGAATTTGCAATGCAACTGTGTGCTGGTGGGGAGACAGCTTGTGATAAAAATTATATTGTGGTTGTTGACCAGTGCAAATGCAGTCATTGCCGTGTAAGTGACTGTGGTTTTGGTGGGGGACCTTTTATTTTAAGAAACGTCCTGACCAATGCAGAGAGTGTCGGGGGGTGAGTTACAAAATAAGTGAGTGTGGTTAGTGGGAGAGAGATTGTGATTAAAATTATATTGTAGTTGTTTGGCGTATTATTGACCCATGCAAGGGGGAATTGCAATATAAGTGTGCGGTGGTGGGGGGATGCAATGTAAGTCACTGTGGTTATCGGGTGGATTGCATTATAAGTGTGTGTTGGGGGAGTTGCAATATAATTGTTGTGGG
>NC_057712.1:13356008-13376710 GCF_004010195.1 Chiloscyllium plagiosum | reverse complement strand
TCTTCACCCTCCCACTTCCTCCTCCTCCACCTCCTTCCATCCTTCCACCTTTCCCCTTCCTCTCTCCATCCTCCCCCCTCTTCCTCCCTCCATCCTTCCCTTCTCACTGCCTACCTCTCTTCTCCTTCTACCTCCCTCCTTCCTGTCTCTTACCTTCCTCCCTTCCCTTGATGTTTGATAATTAAATAAGTTTCTTTTCCAGATTTGCCCTCTTTCTTCCCCCAGATTCCACCCTGTATCTGTCAAATCGCAATCTTTACCCCATCCCCTGTTGCAGCTCGTGGGATGGACTTGGTGGTTTTGAATGGCACCTACCAGAATGAATTGCAGAGCGACAGCTGGGTTGCAGACTGCGGTATTTCCATGCAAACACCCGAATGCAATGTTTAAAATCCATCCACTTCTATTCCTGACTTGGTATCCCACGCAGACACCCAAGTGTTGGCGGACTGTACAGTAATGTACACACAAACATATTATGTACGTGTCAGTATCACCACCCCTCCACTGCACCTTTCCCCGGTTACCAAACAAGGTGCCAGTCTCGTTATTAACGCTGCTATTCCCCAAGTTTGTCAGTTGACGAGGGATGTCAGGGAGGGAGAGAGGGGAATGCACAGGGAACCCACCCAGCAAGGACTGCACATGACAAAGACTTTAATCCATCAAATGGCAGAAATGTTAATGAATATGGATCCTTTAAGCTGGTTTCAGCTGCCACCTTTTTGTGTTAATTTCATCAGCCTGCCTGAATGGGAAGGGTGGGGGGGTTTGTCCAATTGCTGTGGAGGAGACACATGAGTCAGGTTTGAGTTTCCAGCCTGAAATAAAATGCAGTCCTGAGAGGTTGAGCTGCCAGTATTCCAACAGGTGGCAGTGTGCTACATTTGTCCAAGACATGATTGTTCTCCACCCTCCCACCCTCCTCAGTGCTGCAGTTCCAACGTGAAATGTTCCCTCTGTTTTTCTGGGAATGAACAAAGCAAAGTTTTCAGATGGGTTAATTTTATAACCCATGATTTCGTCGTAATGCCAAGGTCACAGGATTAAGTTTTTATCTAATCTGGAGTGAATTTCCTACCTGGAGATTGCCATTGGCTATTGATTGGTCGCCAGGAAAAGCGACCAGATGTGATCATTCTAGTACCTTGTGCACCTTTGTACTGAAATAGCCCCATTAATCAAGAGTAATTGCAGAAGGCCATGGAGAATGGAGTTCTTGGAATTCCACAGTATGGCTTTGAAACTCTGAAGTTCCATAAACATGCAATCAGCAAACATAACCCTTCAGCGTTTTACTTAGCCCAGGGATTTAACGTTTGAAAGCGGCAGATTTAAAGAAAAGGACAGAGAGGATAGGAGGCCCCACCTTAAAACTCCTCTGCAGGTATTGCCTTTCCTAGAAGCTTATCTCTAAAATTTAGTTTATCTCTGTGAGAACAATGGGAATGTTCTCCTTTGCCACCTTAGGGTATTGAATTAATCCGTCATGATTTGGAGGTGCCGGTGTTGGACTTGGGTGGACAAAGGTAAAAATCACACAACACCAGGTTATAGTCCAACAGGTTTATTTGGAAGCACTAGCTTCCAGAACGCTGCTCCTTCATCAGGTGGTTTAATCCGTGTCAGCGGTCCTAAAGTCTGATTCAGTTGTGTCAGGTAGCTTCACAGCTGACTTGTGTGAAACTCGATGTTCTGATTTAGGATTCTGTTCTGATCTGGGATTCATCCAGCAATCAAGGCCATAGCACTGAAATGTCCAATCCCAAAGGCCCACACAATTTAGTGGGAAGAACAGCTGAGTTGATTGAATTTCAAGGACTGAATGTGCAATTTGGAAACCCCTAATATCGAAAACTCAATCTAGTTATACTGAAAAATAGGAATGATTTCAGACTGTGTTTCAGAATTGTGGCTTATATTAGTGGATTGGCAGATGGCACAATTGGCCCATACTATGGACTGTGTGGTGCTGGAAAAGCACAGTATTGTGGACTGATCGAGGAAATGAATGGATCTGCTTTTAAACGTATTTTAACTGCACAATGTAATGGTGGTGTGGTTTATTTTACAACAAATAAACTATTGAAATTATTGTGGGTAGTATTGCTGATGTTGTAGGGTAACATGACATATGCTTTTGTTTACAGTTTTCTGACAGCTTGTGTTCAGTCAGTCCTTCTTCCCAACAGCTGTCTGTTGAATACTTGGCTCTGAGAGATGAAAGTGTTTTGTTCTGACATATAGAGCAGTTCTATGAATTAGCCTTTGGTTCCTGCAGTAATTGTTTGTGGCAGATCTCTTTATTGGTGGATGGGATGTGGAATGTGAATCAGCAATTATGATTAATGTGTTAATACAACCGTTTTGATCTATGTTAATCCCCATATTCCTCCTTTGTATTGCTGTGTTTTTATAGACAGTTCAGTCACGGACTTTATTTTGTCTGAGTGGAATGACAGAAATTCCTGCACAAAACACACAATTAAAACAATTCTGAGCTCAAATTCAGTATGTATATATTAAAAAATCAGTTGTGTAGTGGCTTAGACAGCTTCAAATGTCATGAAGCTTCTCAAAGTGAAAGCAGTAATTGGTGGAGTTAGATGTAATGAATAAATATTATTTTCCTTCTATTACTGCCTGTTTCTGCCTGCCTCCCACAAAAAATATTTTTCTGTCCTTTGAAATTTGAAAGGGCAGATAAATGCCTCAGGTTTTATAGTTGTGTGAGCTGGTGTATTTTTCCAAGTGGTGTGGTCCACTTCCTGTGTGAGGGAAGCCTTCTCTTGTGCAGAGAAAAGGTAGATTGGCCACCTGAGAACAGGTAACAGTAGAAGTAGGAGTGCATGATGTGCCAGTAGTTGCCCATAGATAGGTTCTACATGCTTGACTAAAAGAGCTTTAGTTTTTGGGCCATTTTAACCAGAGCACAGTGGCTCAGTGATTCGCACTGTTGCCTCTCAGCGCGAGAGATCCGGGTTCGATTCCAGTCTCAGGCGACTCTGTGTGGAGTTTACTTGTTTTCGTCATGTCTGTGTGTGCTTCCTCTAGGTGATCTGATTTCCTCCCACAGTCCAAAGGTGTGCATGGGTGTGCATGTAAGGTGGATTGACCATGCTAAATTGCCCATACAGTCCAAGGATGTGCAGGCTCAGTGAGTTAACCATGGGAAATGTGGAGTTACAGGGATAAGGGACCAGAGGTGGTACGTTCTTTGGAGGGTTGGTGTGGACTTGGTGGGTCGAAAGGCCTGTTTCCAAACTTTAAGGATGCATTAGATCAGATAATGTATGTTTGTTTATGTACGGTTCGCTTGACTTCTGTTTCTGACCTTTCGTCTGCTTTTGTGTGTTTACAGAGGAAGATGAGGATGATGATGAGGAAGAGGAGGAAGATGAAGAAGAGGAGGAAGAGGAGGAAGAAGAAATTGATGTGGTAACAGTCGAGAAACGACGATCATCATCCAACAAGCATGTGACGACCCTGACAGTGACTGTGCGCTCTCACACCGCGAGCTGCGGGTCATCGAAGAACCACAGCACCTCTCTGATGAAAAGGTGTGCACCTATACACCAGCAGCACAACTATGCTGCCCCCTCGCCCTACACAGAATGCGATGAGGTGCCACCTCTGAAGAAGGTGAAGAGTGAAACTGTGCGCCTCGCCAAGCAGGTGGCGCCCCCTCGATCCAAAAGCGTGAGTCCCCGTGGATCCGACTCCGAAGACAACGAGCGGCGACGCACTCACAACATCTTGGAGCGTCAGCGGCGCAATGACCTCCGCTCCAGCTTCCTCACCTTACGGGACCAAATACCAGAACTTGTGAAAAACGACAAGGCGGCAAAAGTCATCATTCTGAAAAAGGCCACTGAATATGTGCAGGCTCTGCAGTCGGAGGAGCAGAAAATGTTGTCGGAAAAAGAGAAACTGAAAGCCAAGCAACAACTGCTAGTTAAGAGACTGGAGGAAGTGAGGACTCGCTAGGCTAAGGCTACCCCAACTGGTTGAATGCCACTTTTGCACATTTTAGACGTCAAGAATGTTTCAGAGTTTTTTTCTGGTTATCAGTCCAGCCGCATTTAAACATGGACAAAATACTTCAGAAGCCTTAGAGGTACCTGTGTCTGTCAATGGAGATCCATTTTGAGAAGGCTTATTGATTGTCTCTTCGAAAACCTATGTAAATACCAGTTTTAACAACTGCCTTTTTCATGTGATGGTTTGGTTAAGAAAAAAAGAGCCACAGTCTGTGCTGCCGTTTTTTGGACTGGAATTTTATACAGAATAATAACTCAAATGTTTGAGGAGCATGAACTTTTCGTATAAAGACTTCTTGTTAATCTTTGTTATGTACTGTACTAATTCTTACACTGCCTGTATCCTTAGTGTGATGCTGATACATGACTAAATTTGATACCTATATTTTCGTATGAAAATGAGTTGTGAAAGGTTTGAGTAGATATTACTTTATCACTTTTTTGACTAAAATTTCTTTTGTACAGAAATTACTATATATGCCTTTACCTAACCTCTCTCTTGTTTGTGTTGCTGTTGGGTTCATAGAACTGGGTAATTGGCTGAGTTACGTGTTTTTCACAATGTACATATAGTGCTGCAACTTATAGCACTTTTGAAATACCTCAAGTTTATGAAAATAAATCCTATGAAACTAATTACCTCTTGTGATGGTGTCTGTAGTTTGCGGAGTGCGACTGAAATACTCATAAATGTCTGGCAGTGGTGTTCGAAGATGAACGAACTCCAAAACACAATTGGTGTTTTTGACAAACTACGAGTTTGATCATCGTCCAAAACAAGACTTGTGTTAATGTATTTAATTGTGTATGATTTAATTACAATAAATCCTGCTATTCGTGACTTTGCCATTTGCGAATCCACTTACTGCAAATTAGTTCAATGCACCATCTTGCCTATTAAAGGGTAAATGTCCACCAATCCATGGTTAGTGGGAGGCAAAATATGTAGCCCAGATAGAGAGACGTTCAATAATTTTTGCGTGAAGTTGAAAGCGATCCCAACCAGAAATGTGGTTGGCAATAATAGCTGTGTTCTTGCTCAATCCTAATCTATCCAGGTGGGGGAATAAAAGTGTAATGATGAATGGTCTGAAATTTTATTGATTATTTTAAATCTTGTTTTATACCTTTATGCCTGATTAGTTAATAATAACTTCCATTTGTTCCATCATTGTTGGAGGATTTTCAGACGAACAAAATCCAGAAAGGAAACTGGAGAAACTCTGACTTGCCAAGAGGAAGGACTGAAAGCCAGATGATGGTAGTTTTGGAATAGGCGGGGATGCTATTAAATGAATGAATTGAATAGATAATGAAGGGATTGAATGAGTACTAAACATGTCAAAAATTTGACTTAAAAACAAGATATTTTGTTTTTCCACAAGAATATTTTTACGTTTAATAAAACCTTTGTTTGCAGGTATGATTTCTGTTGGGAGGAAAGCTGTCGGTGTTATTGATCACCTGTGATAATAGGTAATGGTCAGTATGATGGTACGGTGATATAATGGATTAGGGAAGCACAGCTGTTAAAACATTGCTATAATCTATTACTTATCTCTATAGTGAGTTTTTTTTTCCGTTTGCCCACACTATCATTTTAAGGAAGTTAAATTGATTGCATTTCCTACTTTCATATAGTTGCGTAAGTTTTGAATGGACTGATGCTAACACTTACTTTCACTAAGAATCCTACACTTCCTGAAAAGCAAATAAATGCACATTGCAGCGGAAAACCAGAACTGGTACAAGGTGGAACTTGCATTGAAATATCTACAGTACTCATCAGGCTGCTCTCGATTAGGATTGTGCAAAACTGATACAACGTGCCCCTGATTGCATCATCTAAAGATTATGCAGTCTAGCATTACAATTTATCATTTGATATTAAAACTTAAATATACAAGCCAGTGAGTTTTTTTTTAAGGTTGATTTCCTGTCATTGAATTAGACAGAATGGCCCTACAACAAGAGGAAAATGTGTCTAAATTTCTGCTTCTGATTGCTGGAAAATCTACTTGACGAATTTTCGGGCAGGTCAGAATTGAGCTTGGTTTGATGCCTCCCACAGTCAAATAAATAGGACAGACATTGCTAAGGCTAAGCAAAATAATGACTGGTCAGGGTCTGAACTCAGTCTGAGACAGGAAGAGAAGGGAAAATGGTGTGAGCAGAATAACTAATCAGAAAATGGAAGAGATGCACTAAAGGAAAAGTTAATTTTTAAAAAAGCCACAAGGCAACAGTATCTGAAATACTTGCAGTTAGAAATAACTAGAATCATTGGAGAAATTATGTGGATTCTTTCTGTTTGCTGTTAACAATACACATTTGGATATAAAATAGTTCAGAGGCATGGGATTCTAACCAGAACTCTATCAATAAACACATCAATTTAGATCCTATCTACCTTCCCTTGAAAAAACAATGGGAAATGACATCACCCACCTTAAGAAACCAAGACCTATAAGTAAAGAGGCTGGGCATACCACCAGCGCTTCACTGGAGAATCTCATTGATGATGTTATCGAATCATGGTGATGAAACATCTGAAAACAAATCCTTCAGCTCAGTGAGCTAACTTACAGACTTATAGTTCAACGTCGACTACTGCCTCTCGTGTTGACTGAAAGTTACAGGAAGTCAACAGCTGCAGTGTGGAATAAATTACAAACCTACGAGAAAAACTTTTGGAGTCCTTAGAGGATTGTGCCCATGGCCGGAATGTTGCTGTGTTAGTCTTTGGAAAAATGGCAGGAGCATTGCCATGTCATGAATGTAATATATGGGTTAGCCATGCCAGAGCAAGGCAATGATGGGTTAGCATCTGGACATCATAACCAATTCAGGAGAGCAGCTGGGAGATGGTTGCCATGTGTTTTCAATGGGAGGAACTCTTAAGTGAAGTGGCCATGAGATGTTTCAGAAAACCTCACCAGCAGTTACATTTTTGATATTGAAGTACCTACACATTTCGAGAGGACACCCTGGAAAGACTGTCCCCTGGATTGCCTATCCCTACCTGGAGATGCAGCTGAAGTGAATTGAGGTGAACTCCAGAGGATGGGAGGGGAGAATAATTTCTCCACCTAAATGGGCATTGGTGGAGGTGGCTGAGGAAGTCAGCAGTTGCCATAAGTCTCCAGAACCATGAGGGTCCAGGACTTTAGGAAGATGTGACTGGTGAATGACACAAAGCTCTTAAGGTGCCAATCCCCACATTTTGACCTGCCCAGAATACATTCTTGGTCAATACTCCTTGCACCTCCACTCATTCTTTCACCTCCAAGGATCTTACATTCCTATCAGAGCAATCACGACACATCCTTGTTCTATCGGCCTGTCGTACCCAAGCTTTACAATCCCCCTTCATGAATGGTGTCCACACAAGCCATTATGAGTACCCACACCTTCTTGCTTCCTCTTTGCAGGAGAGGAGAGCCCACAATTTGGCTAGATGACAAGACACAATGTGGGTAGGAAACCAACCTACTTTGTCAACTGTTGGCATTGCAAACACATCTAACAACTGGGAGGCTATCTCACTTCAGAAGGCTGTAGATGCCAGTACCTATCAACTGTGACACCATTAGCTCACTGAGGCACTAATGCTCAAACATAGAGTCGTACAGCACAGAGACAGACTCTTCAGTCCAACCAATCCATGCTGACCATAATCCCAACTAAACTAGTCCCACACATGTTGAAGAAAAGCTGGTCTTATGCTGGTAGATGCTGCTGGACAGCAAGTGTGTTTATCAGTTGGGTGATGGACTGGAGGAGGGAGGTGGTAACGGGATCTCATCTCCATCCCTTCTGCCGTACAGAGAGTGACGTGGCTGAGGAAAAGGCAGAGGGTACCAGTGATGGTGCCATTCCTGCTTCGATTCCATCTCCCTGGTAACAGTCTGAGATTAAGTCAGTATCTCTGAAATGCTGTTGTCACATTTGATCCTGAGATCAGCTTCTGACCTTATATTCTTGCCATTGCTAAGGCCAATTTTTTTCCCACTTCATAAATTTGCTCAACTTCACCCCTATCTGCTGCCAAAGTCTCTCATTCATGCCTTGGTCACCTCCTGACTCAACTATAAGAACATAAGAACTAGGAGCAGGAGTAGGCCACCTGGCTCTGCTCCACCATTCAATAAGATCATGGCTGATCTTTTCACAGACTCAGCTCCACTTACCCGCCCTCTCATGGTACCCCTTAATTCCTATGCCAACACCTTCCTGGCTGGTCTCCCACATGCTACCCCATGTAAACTTGAGTTAGTCTAAAGCTTTGTTGTCCATGTCTTAATTTGCAACACCATTCCCAGTCAAGCAGTTTTCCGTATGACGAACTGCTCATGAACTCTTTTCTAATAACATTAATGTGAAGTTTCGCATCTAAGAAGTACACAAAACTACAGCAAATAATGTGAATCAAGAAATTTCATCCACATTGTCTCCTGAGTTGATGCCACTTGATATGATGATGGAGAGGGGAGGTGATAAAATTTTGTCTCTTTCTTGGTGCTTGACGGAAGGGAAGCTAAGCTACGATTCTTGTTCAATGTCCGTCATTCCGTGCAAAATTGCAGCAGAAATACAGCTGATATCAAAGTTGTAGATGGGTTTTTCTGCAAGGCGTCGGTATCAAAGCATCTTTTTAAACTTGGCCTCATCACTGACATAGAGGAGTCACTGACGGCAAAAAATTTGAGGAGTTTTGTCTGTCTGAGCTTTTGCCACATTTGTTCAACTCCGAGGTACCATCTCCTGGGGCAACTTTTTCATTCCCTGTTTTACAGGGCCCAATAAGAGCAGATGGCACGACAAATGGTGTGAAGGGAAGAATGCTGTTAGCGATTTTAAAGTACCTTTAGCAGCAGATGGTTCAGAGACAGAAAGTTGCTGAAGGACACAAATGATCTTGTCCACAATTTAAAAGAACTTTTGTTTATATTGTGGCAAGAAACAACAAGGACCCACCAAGTCGCTGTTGCTCTTGAACTGCTTTAATGCGGGTGTTACTTTGGTCTGGATTCTGGGAAATCTACATCTGTTAGACTGCTCCTGGTGTTCCATGCAAAAGCGGGTCTGGGTTACTACTAGAATAAATGGGCTGGATTTTGCAGTATAACACCAGGGAGCCTGTTCACTGACTGCTGGAATGTGAACTGAGGCAGCTCCAGCACAAAAACCATTTCAGTGCTGCGCGTTTGTGTCTGAGTTCCCAACAGAAAACAGAATGCGAAAAAGCTAAGGGCTTGTTACACTCACACCTGCTTAATATCCAGAAAGTTACTGAACTAGTTACACCCAAATGAGGAGAAAGGGGCATAATACAAGCTGCCAATTCACAGTTTCTTGCTGGGACACCAGTCTGGACTGAATTTAACTGGAAAAGCTTTCAGAAAAAGTGGGTCTTACATTTTGCACCTTAGATTCGGGGATATGAATTGGATCTATGATAAAGGCAAATGCAAGGGAAATACTTCCTTGTAAAAGGGGCAAAAGACTGGCACGGTGGCTCATCCACTGGACACTATGGGTAATTTAGCATGGCCAATCCACCTAACCTGCACACTTCTGGACTATGAAAGGAAACTGGAGCACCCAGAGGAAACCCACGCAGACACAGAGCGAACGTGCAAACTCCACCGAGACAGTTGCCCGAGGGTGGAATCGAACCTGGGAATGTGGCACTGTTAGGTGGCAGTGCCAGTTACAGGGACAGGTCAGGGAGGTGGGGTGCTCTTTGGAGGGTCGGTGTAGACCCGATGGACTGAATGGCCTGCTTCAATACTGTAGGGATTTTACTGTGTGGAAAGAGAGAAATTGAGACTGGAAGCCATTCTCTGAAATGGACATGAGATTTGACTTAGGTGCTGCTGCCTTTGCTGTCCCAGACATAAAATAGTGAAACAAAGATTTTGAAGTGATGGTGTGTGTAGCTCAATGTGCAGTTTCAAGGACAAAGCTTTTTTTAGCCTAGCAACATAAAAATTGAAGGATCATTTCAAGGAAGTGATTTATGAAATAAAGTTTACCCTTCACTATCTTCAGCAATTGCCTCACCTGGCTTCAAACCCATGAAAACGATACACTGCTGTTCACTACCAGTGCCATTAATGAGTGAGTTACGGCCCTCGTTCTGTATTACTGAGAAGATCTCGCACCTGCACACTGAAAAACACATACTGTGTGATTGGCCAGGCCATTGGTAGTTCTTACTCAGTGAAAACAGCTGATTGGGCAGTTAGTTCTTTTGAAATAACAGTAATAGTAGCTAGCTGTTCGATCAAAGTTTGAAGAACCAGAGAGCGATAGGCTTCCCACCTGTCACTGGTACAAAACAAAACCAATGTAAGTTGACCTGTTGGAAGCTGTCTCACTTACATCGCCAGGTTCTGACGGGCACCCATTCTGTTAAACACTGCACGGTTTGCTGCTGTAAATACTTCCAGCTCCAACTATGTGTAACAGGTGTTTAATTATTTGATGAGTGTAGGTTACTGCATCTTTAAAGAGACCACAACCTAATGAAAACCGTGGCAAACCTTTATTTTGCTTGTTTGGAAGAACTTGACACGATAATGCATCAGAAAACAACACCGTCGTGATAGTTGGCATTTCTCTTGATATTTTTTCTAAAATTATAAAATCACCACTTCAGTGCTTTTTTTTAAAAAAAATTATAATTGGTCTGCTATATATTCTGCTTTTGCAGTTGCTTGGTTCACTTTGTGCCAGTTATTAGTGACAAATCAATGGTAGAACAAATTATTTGTAAAGTTCCTAAATTGAAAACGTTGCTGACAGAATTCCATTCTATATTAAGTAGTGTAACTGCAGATGGGTTAAATTTAGCAGCTTTAATCAGATCCTTCATCAGAACAATACAATCACGTTTGTCAAAAGAAACATACAAAAGAACGTTGTTTCCTTTTCTTATTTGAAGGAGTGTTATGAATTGTTGTGTGGATTTTATTTTTAAAATTGAAGAAATAAAACCTTGGAAGTATGACAAGAAGTGAACACATATGTATTCTTTTTAAAGTTAAAAACACATAACCTAAGGGTTTGTGAAAACAATGGTCTGCTCTCAATGCAGTTTGCGAGCACATTGTTAGGCTGTGTTACCTTGGTAATGGCAGCTGCTGTTGAAGGACAGGAATTGGCTCAGTTCCTTCAGTCGCCTGTCTGTTTGTGTTCGATACACGTGATCTGCAAGATAATCACAGTCTGCTGTAGTTGGTGCCATGCCAGACCATGTTAATAAAAGGAGCACGAGGATAATGTTTACCAACATTGACCACATGGCTCCTTCTGTGACTTGCCCCAGCTAAGAGTACTGTTTCTGAAGGGTCATCCAGCACAGTCTGAAGCCTCAGAGAAGAGTAATCTGTCAGGCATTGCAGAGTATTCTGAGAAAAATTCAGCAATTAAAACAAAACTTTTACTTTCACATTTTTATTCATTCTACGTGAAAATCTTTTTAACTACATGCCTTCATTATATGGAAAACAAATCATATATTTATCTTCTTTTTTTTATTTTGAGTTCAAGAGTGGATTGAAATATTCTTTAACACTGAAGCAGAGCCTTTCAAAATAAGTGTTTGAGAGCCTAGATGTAAGCTATTGGAGCGTAATTGTTGTGTAATGGTAACATTCTCCTGAATCTGTCTCACAAATCAAATTTAGTGTATTATTCACAGCACACCTGCAAAAAGAAACATTTGATATCGTTTCTTAAGGTAATGTTGCATCTTTCTTGTTTGCTACAGATATTAAAAAATAATCATTTGGATATTTTCAGTTCTTAAAGGATTAATGATCATCTGTAAGGGAATGACTTTTAATTTTAATTTAAATATACCAAGAAAAATATTTTGTCCATCTGCGATATTGTTTCTAACTACCTGTTCAGCTGTGCTATAGTGTAGAATTTTTTGATCATCACAGGCACTGCTTAATGCCTCTTACATTCATAGAGTCATAGAGATGTACAGCATGGAAACAGACCCTTCGGTGCAATCCGTCCATGCCGACCAGATATCCCAACTCAATCTAGTCCCACCTGCCAGCACCTGGCCCATATCCCTCCAAACCCTTCCTATTCATATGTTTAGATTAGAGTGGTGCTGAAAAAGCACAGCAGTTCAGGCAGTATCCGAGGTGCAAGGAAATCAATGTTTTGGGCAAAAGCCCTTCATCAGGAATACTAATGAAGGGCTTTTGCCCGAAGCATCGATTTTACTGCCCCTCGGATGCTGCCTGAACTTCTGTGCTTTTCCAGCACCACTCTAATGTAAACTCTGGTTTCCAGCATCTGCAGTCATTGTTTTTACCTTCCTATTCATATACCCATCCTGATGTTCTCTTGCTTTGCACACCTCACTAAGTTTGCTGACTATTTCAAATTCTAGAATAATTTATATAATTCGCCATTATACTATCGAGTAATCTTAATATATTTTCTAAGTTTGCAGAAACAACTTTATTTTTATTTTGTTCATGGTATATGGACATTGCAGGCAAGGCCAGCAGTAATTATCTGTTCCTAATTGCCCTGAGAAAGCAAAGATCTTACCGTTTTATGGACTATTGTGTTTATGGTCTATATATACTTGTAAGAGTGGGAGATAATATACTTTTGAGCTTTTAGCCATGCTTTATACTTTTAATGAGAATAATTAGCAGTAGATGGAGACAACTCAGCAAAGTGTCTTCAAAAAATAAGGTGGGAAGGACATTTTTTAATATTATTCAGCAAATGGCAAATTCCCTACAAGTTAATGGTAGTACAAGCTAGAATGTAATTGATTTTGAACCTATTAAGAAGCTGAACAAGTTATCCAAATCCTAATATAATTCCAAATATTAATTCACTTGAATCCAACACAAGATGATAATGAGGAAGGTCTGTCAACCCCATGTGAGAAAGGTTTAATCACCGCACTCAGTAGTTTCTTAAACAATTGATTGTATTTTGTCTTCACCATGCTACCAGTTGATGCTTCTTCAGTTGAAGAATTTCTTGACATCCTCAATTTGAATCTGTGCTTCCTGTTTTACTGCCACATTTTAATTAAAAGATCTCACATCACCTTTCAAAAAGGAGCAGGGGAGTTCACCCAGAGTCCAAGTCAACATTCATGCCTCAACCAATAGTTCTAAAGCCTGATTCTCAGGCCATTTTTCTCATTGCTGTCTAAACAACCCACTGTCCTCATATACACATCGCTCTTCAACCTTGCCCTCTCTATCTTTGTAAACTCTCACAACTCTCCTTAAATTAGGTGGCACAGTGGTTCAGTGGTTAGCACTGCTGCCTCAGCACCAAGGTTCCAGATTTGAATCCAGCCTTGGGCGACTGACTGTGTGGAGTTTGCACATTCTCCCCGTGTCTGCGTGGGTTTCCTCCGGGTGCTCTGGTTTCCTCCCACAGTCCAAAGATGTGCAGGTCAGGTGAATTGGCCATGCTCAATTGCCCATTGTGTTAGATGCAACAGTCAGAGGGAAATGGGACTGGGTGGGTTACTCTTCAGTGGGTCAGTGTGGACTTGTTGGGCTGCAGGGCCTGTTTCCACACTGTAGAGAATCTAATCTAAAATTGTGTGGCTCCAACATCTCACACACTCTCCAATGGAATTGTGCCTTCAGTCACCTGGACCAGAGACTCTGAAATCCCCTTCACAATCGTTGTTATGAAGATGTGGGTGGACTTTAAGAGAGTTAAAAGCAGCAGAACTACCGGACACAGCACCAAGCATTCTCAACTTGGATTTTTACAGATTACTGCACATCATAAATCTTTTCTGTGTTGCTGGTTTTACATAAAGCAGGAGGGTTTACCCTGTGACGTAACAATCTTTCATTTCACCACCTCTCTTTCTTCTTTAAACCACACTTGACAATGTTTTTAGACACCTGCTTTAGGGTATCCTTCTTTAATTCAATGCCAATTTTTATTTAATCATATTCTTGTGAAGCACCTCAGGAAGTTTTCCTACATGAGGAACAATTAATAAATGCAAATCATTGATAATAAACTGGCATTCAGTTTCACAAGTCATTTTGAATTTATTTTCAGAATTCAATTTTCATTCCTCCAACTGTCTCTGGTTCTTAAACGTCTCTTCTCTGAATAGAAAATGTTACTGAGGACAAAGGTCAAAGTGGCTACAAGACCTAAGATGAAGAGTTGTTCTGAGAGCCTAAACATGCTCACCACACCTAGTCCTCCATAATGCAGTCACAAGTTGGTATTAAGTGGTTCACGTTTTAATAATAACATAAGAAACGAAACACTAGATTGATGTACATGTAACTTAAAGCAGGGAAATAGGTTTGCTGTTTCCTACCTGAATGTGCGGACAGTGACAACAGTTTAAAAAATAAGCTTGAATGGTATTGGAGAAAATGAATATTGTCTTCAAATCAAAGCGCTGACAAGTATCTACCTATCTATAGAGTTACAATATACACTATACATTTCCTCATTAGAGTGACACATCTCAATTACTCCGGTACCTTGTATGGTTTAAACCCAAGATTGAAGGCTTCCAAGTGGCTTCTTGTCTTTGAAATACTTCTTTCTCACAGAGACTGAGCTTCCAGTTACAACTGGCAAATCTACCTTATTGCTTACTAGATAGAAAGTACCAAGAACTCCATTTAAGCAGTATAATGGGCAGCAGAGCTCAACACATGATGTCTGACTAATTTGCTACCATATTCCTGACAATGGCATGGACCCAACCACTCTTAATATAACGGCTCTTTCATTAAGAGGTGGAGGCTTTGTTGCAGCTGTTTATCTTTCAACGCAAACGTGATATGGAATAGGCTTTGGATCAAGGTGTCTAATAAGGTAGAGAGTACCTGAAAGCATCTGATAAGCTCCATTTATCAGAATACTAAAGACTGTTCCTGAGAGGAGCTAACCAGTTGTTCAATGTATGCCAGAATATTTCAGTCATGGTAATGCATGTCTACTCTTAAGTACAGCCTGACGTTTTACAAAGGGCTCTCAAGTATTGCAGTTGTAATATAACTAGTTATTAATTAATTATGTAATAAACCTATACTGTTTAAGAAGACAGAGCTAACCTTTAACTGAAGACTTTGTGAAAGCACCCTTCCCTACTCGGTAACTAACACTAGTGCTACAAAGATGGAATGTGGGAGTCAACCTACTCAAGGCAGTCCATTTAGTTTCAGAGGACACATCTACAATAAATACCATAGTGAAAGATTGTACAATTTTATTCAGCCAGTACTGGCTCGAAGAAATCAACAAAAGCTACAGCCATCTTTTTTAACTTTGTTTGATAGGAATTAAAGTAAATCTGATCATGAAAATTAAAAGGGAGGAGAATAAGTTCTTCATTTAAGGAACAAAGCTTCAATGACACTGAGAAATAAGAAAGGGGTGATCATCTTATTGGGATTGTAATATGGACTCCCTAATAGTCAGCGGGAATTTGAGAAACACATTTGTAAGGAGATCTCAGCTATCTGCAAGAATAATAAGATGGTTAGTGTAGGGGATTTTAACTTTCCAAACATAGACTGGGACTGCCATAGTGAAAAGGGTTTAGATGGAGAGGAATTTGTTAAGAGTGTACAAGAAAATGTTTTGAGTCAGTATGTGGATGTACCTATCAGAGAAGGTGCAAATCTTGACCTACTCTTGGGAAATAAGGCAGGGCAGGTGACTGAGGTGTCAGTGGGGGAGCATTTTGGGGCCAGAGACCATAATTCTATTAGATTTGAAATAGTGATGGAAAAGGATAGACCAGATATAAAGGTTGAAGTTCTAAATTGGAGGAAGGCTAATTTTGACAGTATTAGGCAAGAACTTCCAAAAGCTGATTGGGTGCAGATGTCTGCAGGTAAAGGGATGGCTGGAAAATGGGAAGCCTTCAGAAATGAAATAACAAGAATCCAGAGAAAGGAAAGGCTGGTAGGTATAGGGAATGCTGGATGACGAGAGAAATTAAGAGTTTGGTTAGAAAATGAAGGAAGCATATGTCAGGTTTAGACAGGAGAGATCGAGTGAATCCTTAGAAAAGCATAAAGGCAGTATGAATATACTTAAGAGGGAAATCAGGAGAGCAAAAAGGAGACATGAGATAGCTTTGGCAAATAGAGTTAAGGTGAATCCAAAGGCATTTCATAGATACATTAAGGACAAAAAGGGTAACAAGGGAGCGAATAGGACCCCTCAAAGATCAGCAAGGTATCCTTTGAGTGGCGTTGCAGGAGATGGGGGAGATACTAAACGAGTATTTTGCATCAGTGTTTACTTTAGAGAAGGACATCGAAGATATAGAATGTGGGGAAACAAATGGTGACATCTTGAAAAATGTTCATATTATAGAGGAGGAAGTGCTGGATGTCTTGAAATGCATAAAGGTGGATAAGTCTCCAGGACCTGATCAGGTGTACCCTAGAACTCTGTGGGAAGCTAGGGAAGTGATTCCTGGGCCCCTTGCTGAGATATTTGTATCATCGATGGTCACAGGTGAGGTGCCGGAAGTCTGGAGGTTGGCAAACGTGGTACCATTATTTAAGAAAAGCCAAGCCAGGGAACTATAGACCAGTGAGCCTGATGTCGGTGGTGGGCAAGTTGTTGGAGAGAATCCTGAGGGACAGGATGTACATGTATTTGGAAAGGCAAAGACTGATTAGGGATAGTCAACATGGTTTTGTGCATGGGAAATCATATCTCATGAACTTGATTGAGTTTTTTGAAAAAGTAACAAAGAGGATTGATGAGGGCAGAGTGGTGGAAGTGATTTATATGAACTTCCGTAAGGTGTTTGACAAGATTCCCCATGGGACACTGGTTAGAAAGGTTAGATTTTGTGGAATACAGGGAGAACTAGTTAATTGGATGCAGAACTGGCTCAAAGAAAGAAGACAGAGGCTGGTGGTGGAAGGTAGGTTTTCAGACTGGAGACCTCTGACTAGTGGAGTGCCACAAGGACTGATACTGGGTCTACTACTTTTCATCATTTATATAAATGTTTTAGATGTCAGCGTAAGAGATATAATTAGTAAGTTTGCAGATGACACCAAAATTGGAAGTGTAGGGGACAGCAAAGAAGGTTACCTCAAATTACAACAGGATCTTGATCAGATGGGGCAGTGGGCTGAGGAGTGGCAGATGGAGTTTAATTTAGATAAATACGTGGTGCTGAATTTTGGGAAAGCAAATCTTAGCAGGACTTATACACTTAATGGTAAGGTCCGAGGGAGTGTTACTGAACAAAGAGATCTTGGAGTGCAGATTATTAGTTCCTTGAAAGTAGTGTCGCATTTAGAAAGGATAGTGAAGTAGGCGTTTGGTATGCTTTCCTTTATTGGTCAGAGTATTGAGTACAGGAGCTGGGAGGTCATGTTGCGGCTCTATATGATGTTGGTTAGGCCCTTTTGGAATATTGTGTGCAATTCTGGTCTCCTTCCTATCGGAAAGATGTTGTGAAACTTGAAAAGGTTCAGAAAAGATTTACAAGGATGTTGCCAGGGTTGGAGGGTTTGAGCTATAGGGAGAGACTGGGGCTGTTTTCCCTGGAGTGTCGAAGGCTGAGGGGTAACCTCATAGAGGTTTATAAAATCATGACGGGCATGGATAGGGTAAATAGACTAAGTCTTTTCCTTGGGGTGGGGGAATCTAGAACAATAGGGCATAGGTTTAGGGTGAGAGGGGAAAGATATAAAAGAGACATAAGGGGCACCTTTTTCACACAGAGGGTGGTGCATGCCAGAGGAAGTGGTGGAGACTGGTACAATTACAATATTTAAAAGATGGGTATATGAATAGGAAGGATTTAGAGGGATATGGGCCTAGTGTTGGCAAATGGGACTAAGATTAGGTTGGGAAATGTGGTTGGCACGGACGAGTTGGACTGAAGGGTCTGTTTCCGTGCTGGACATCTCTATGACTCTGTGACTCTATGACATATTTTTGTTCTCAATGCATCCTTATTATCCAATTTTGTCTTAAAATGTACATGATTAATAACATTTATAATACTTGCTGAAGACAACTCAACATTCATGTCAAAATGATTCTATAATTTAAAGTACCCAGCAGGTATATCTGCAAACAATTTCAAAAATTCCTGCAACAACTTTCAAGTAAATCACTTCAATAAGAGCAGCAACAAAAGTTAAATCGAGTGACTGTGGTAAATTATATTGCATTGCCTGTTCCACCATTCAATGAGATTAGGATTGATCAGCATCAACCTTCTGCCTTTTCCTACTAACCCTGGATTCCTTTCCTGATTAAACATCTGTGCATCTTAGCCTTTGAATACACTTAGTAACCATTCTGCTTCATGCTGGTAAAGATTTGCTCAGATTCATTAACTTCTAGGAGAAAAAAAGTCCTCCTCACCTCGGACTTGAATGGATATCCCTGTACTCTGAGGTTATGCCGTCTACTCATGGATTCTCCAAAAAGGGTGGTGGGGGGGAACCTTTCTGCAACTACCCTGTCAAGTCTAAGAATCTTGCTTAAAAATGTGTTGCTGGAAAAGCGCAGCAGGTCAGGCAGCATCAAAGGAACAGGAGAATCGACGTTTCGGGCATAAGCCCTTCTTCAGGAATGCCCGAAACGTCGATTCTCCTGTTCCTTTGATGCTGCCTGACCTGCTGCGCTTTTCCAGCAACACATTTTTAAGCTCTGATCTCCAGCATCTGCAGTCCTCACTTTCTCCAAGTCTAAGAATTTTACATTGTTCAACAAGGTCTCCTCTATTCTAAATTCCAATGAGTACAAACTCAACCTACTCAAACTCTCCTAATAAGGGAAATCCTTCCATACCTGGAACAACCAAGTGAACTTTCTCTGGACTGCCTCACCCTGGAAAAGTAAATAGGGGCTCATTTGAGTGCACACAGGGTTCACTCACTACCACCACGAGGTCTGTACGAAGCTCATTTGCTTCCATCCAAGCTCCGGACAAACATAAGTAAAGGAAAGGAGAACAAAAGAAACCAAGAGAAAAAAGGAAAAGAGGTCGGAGTAGACAAGCCCTGGCTCAGGACCCCACTCTGTTACCATCTTGTCAGCAGTCTTTAACATGGCACACCTGACATTGCTTACTGGGTGACCTGCATTGTTTCAGGGACTGGTCAAAATAGCCTGTCCCAGAAGTGGGAATGGGAAATCCAGGACCTGCCCACCTGGTTCAATCCCACTTCAGGATGGGTAAATCAGGCACAAGACTAAAAGGAGACGGAGGTTGGGAAATGGATGTACTTTCATCGACTTAGTTCATGAAGGCCATCCCCCTATGCAGCAGATGCCACTGACATTTCTTCAAATAATTTAGATATTACTATTGAATTTTGGAACAAAGGCTATCTCATGATCTCTGCACCTTGATACACCTTTATGCGGAGGGGGGGCTTGAGGTGAGGGAACTTTAGAGGCAGGTTTGCTGGACTGACAGGTCTGCTGTTAGTCATTGGCATTAACTGAAGATCCTTTAGGCTGTGATAAGCAACAATCCTGAGCAGTGAAAGAAAAAGATATGTTGGATCATTTACAAGTAATTGCACGCACTTACAGATGTTTATAATTCACTGATCTTGTTCCATTTCTCGCATAACCCTTATGATCTTGCATTATTATCCACATTCACAGCCACTATTGGTTGCTTTCAATAAGCTTCAAATACTATTTGAAAAGCCTTTGATTTTGCTAAAAAGCACTTCTTCCTTTCTGTAGTTATGTTAAAATGTTGTTGCCTTGTGGATGAAGACCAGCACACTTTCTGGCTTAACTTTATGTGTTATTTCAGCTTCTGAGAGTTCATTGTCTCTATAAGTTATTGCCAAAAGCACTCAATGGGCAATGATTACACATCATATCTCAGGTCTTACGGTCAACAGCATCCTCTTGTGACCGAGTGCCTTGGTGTGTGTTACCATTGCAAAAACTTTCAGAGTCTCTGTCTTGGGCAGCTGTCTGTTTGCTTACAGATCATTGACCTGCACAAGACAGGTAAGCTCTTTCTTGATGGAGGAGAAAGTGAGGTCTGCAGATGCTGGAGATCAGAGCTGAAAATGTGTTGCTGGAAAAGCGCAGCAGGTCAGGCAGCATCCAGGGAACAGGAGAAACGAAGTTTCGGGCATAAGCCCTTCTTCAGGAATGAGGAAAGTTTGTCTAGCAGGCTAAGATAAAAGGTAGGGAGGAGGGACTTGGGGGAGGGGCGTCAGAAATGTGATAGGTGGAAAGAGGTCAAGGTGAGGGTGATAGGTCAGACTGGGGTGGGGGCGGAGAGGTCGGGAAGAAGATTGCAGGTTAGGAAGGCGGTGCTGAATTCGATGGATTTGACTGAGACAAGGTGGGGGGAGGGGAAATACCTTGTCTCAGTCAAATCCATCGAACTCAGCACCGCCTTCCTAACCTGCAATCTTCTTCCCGACCTCTCCGCCCCCACCCCAGTCTCACCTATCACCCTCACCTTGACCTCTTTCCACCTATCACATTTCCGACGCCCCGCCCCCAAGTCCCTCCTCCCTACCTTTTATCTTAGCCTGCTGGACAAACCTTCCTCATTCCTGAAGAAGGGCTTATGCCCGAAACGTCGATTCTCCTGTTCCCTGGATGCTGCCTGACCTGCTGCGCTTTTCCAGCAACACATTT
>NC_057712.1:13349252-13355829 GCF_004010195.1 Chiloscyllium plagiosum | reverse complement strand
CGAAGGAATTGGGAGAATGGGTTGGCGTTTTTACAGGGGGCAGGATGGGAGGAGGTGTAGTCCAGGTAGCTGTGGGAGTCGGTTGGTTTGTAGTAGATGTCCGTGTTGATTCGGTCGCCTGAGGTAGAAATAGATAGGTCGAGGAAGGGGAGGGAGGAATGTGAGACTGTCCAGGTGAATTTGAGGTCGGGGTGGAAGGTGTTGGTGAAGTGGATGAACTGTTCAACCTCCTCGTGGGAGCACGAGGCGGCGCCGATACAGTCATTGATGTAGCGGAGGAAAAAGTGGGGGTTGGGGCCAGTGTAGTTGCGGAAGATGGATTGTTCCACATATCCTACGAAGAGGCAGGCATAGCTGGGGCCTATGTGGGTGCCCATGGCTACTCCTTTGGTTTGGAGGAAGTGGGAGGATTGGAAGGAGAAGTTGTTCAGGGTGAGGACCAGTTCAGTCAGTCGAAGGAGGGTGTCTGTGGAAGGGTACTGGTCGGTACGGCGGGAAAGAAAGAAGTGGAGGGCTTTGAGTCCTTCGTGATGGGGGATGGAGGTGTACAGGGACTGGGTGTCCCTGGTGAAAATAAGGCGTTGGGGACCGGGGAAGCGAAAATCATGGCGCAGGTGGAGGGCATGGGTGGTGTCCCGAACGTAGGTGGGGAGTTCTTGGACTAAGGGGGACAGGACGGTGTCAAGGTATGCGGAGATGAGTTCGGTGGGGCAGGAGCAGGCGGAGACAATGGGTTGGCCGGGGCAGTCAGGTTTGTGGATTTTGGGCAGGAGGTCTTATGCCCGAAACGTCGATTCTCCTGTTCCCTGGATGCTGCCTGACCTGCTGCGCTTTTCCAGCAACACATTTTCAGCTCTTTCTTGATGGAGGCAATCAGGGCAGTATTATAATTAAAGAAAAACAAATGGCATGTTTTCAGATAGCAAAGAATGAGCTCGCTTACATCAACTACATCATTGATTTCTAGTCCTCTCTGGTGGCCATGCCAACTCTACATAAAGTCATAGAGATGCACAGCATGGAAGCAGACCTTTCAGTCCAACCCGTCCATGCTGACCAGATAGCCCAACCTAATCTAGTCCCACCTGCCAGCACCTGGCCCAAATCTCACCAAACCATTCCTATTCATATAGCCATCCAAATGCCTTTTAAATGTTGCAATTGTACCAGCCTCCATGACATCCTCTGGCAGCTCATTCCATACTCGTACCATCCTCTGCGTGAAAAGGTTGCCCCTTAAGTCTCTTTTATATCTTTCCCCTCTCACTCTAAACCTATGCCCTCTAGTTCTGGACTCCCGACTCCAGGGAAAATACTTTGTCTACTTATCCTGTCCATGCTCCTTCATGATTTTGTAAACCTCTATAAGGTCACCCCTCAGCCTCCGATGCTCCAGGGAAAACAGCCCCAGCCTGTTCAGCCTCGCCCAACAGCTCAAATCCTCCAATCCTGGCAACATCCTTGTAAATCTTTTCTGAACACTTTCAAGTTTCACAACATTCTTCCGATAGGAAGGAGACCAGAATTGCACGCAACAGTAGCCTAATCAATGTCCTGTACAGCTACAACATGACCTTCCAACTCATGTACTCAATACTCTGCTCAATAAAGGAAAACATACTAAACGTCTTCTTCACTATCCTGCGACTTCACTTTCAAGGAGCTATGAACCTGCACGCCAAGGTCTCTTTGTTCAGCAACACTGCCTAGGACCTTACCATTAAGTGTATAAGTCCTGCTAAGATTTGCTTTCCCAAAATGTAGCACCTCGCATTTATCTGAATTAATCTCCATCTGCCATTTCTCAGCAGATCTGATCAAGATCATGATTGAGGAACTGCAGCAAAGCAGTTATGAGCATTGATGTCTAGGTTTTCACCAATTTGGAAGAACTTCATTTGGCAAATTCCAGTCATTGATGAGAAATAATGAGGAAGTCATAGAGTCATATAGCATGGAATCAGACCCTTTGGTCCAACCAACCCATTCTGAGCATGTTCCCTGAATTAAACCAATCCCACCTGCCTGCACTGGGCCCAGATCCCTCCAAACCATTCCTATTCAGGAATGTCTTTGACTCAAATGTCTTTTAAATGTTGTATCTGTACCTGCATCCATCACTTTCGTTGGTAGATCTTTCCACACAGGAACCATTCTGTGAACAAAGTTGCCGCTCATGTCCTTTGAAAATCTTTAATGATGGACCTATAAACTTGAAGATCCCTTTGCAGTCAATATATGGCCTAGGAGTAAACAGTATGCTTGCCCAAACAATTAAATTACCTTCCAACATCCATGTTGACCTGATGTAATCCCCTGGCACTCAAGAAAGAATATTACATTGGGTCAAAGTAATGAAGGGAATTAAATAATCCAAGTCTGTCAAAGATCTAATGATCAAGTAAATCTTTATCATTTAGAATGATATAAATATCAAAAATACACAAGTACAATGATGTTTATTAAACCAAAGCCCATTTTCTAGGTAAATATCTCTCAAACAAGAAGACCAGGATTCAGAGAAACAGCAGCAAGTTATATTTATGTCACCCCTTTAATGAAATTAAAAGTTGCAAGGTATCCCATAGGTATGCTATTAAACTAAGCATGAGCTACATATGGAAATGGTGAAGCAGAGTGGTGGAGAGTTATATGGGGACAAGTGTACAACTCAGAGTGGGGGTCACTGAAGGTATGGCCGTCAATGATGGAACGGTGAAATTCAGAGATACTCAAGAAGCCAGCATCAGAGAAGTACAGATACCTTAGAGAGTTCTGGGGAAAAAAATCCAGAGATGGGGAGATATGAGGACATGGAGGGATATGTAAACAAGGTTGAAAATTTTAAAGTCAAGATGTTGCTTGATAGGAAGTCAATCTAGATAGGTGAACAAAGCAGTTTTCTTTATTCAGTAACAGGATGAGGGCATCACCAGTATTGCCCACTCTTAATTGTGCAGAAGTCATCTAAGAGTCAACCACACTGCGATGGGTCTGGTCTCACATGTAGGCCAGACCACGTAAGGATGACAGGTAAGGATTTCCTTCCCTAAAGTACATTACTGAACCAGAATGGGTTGATCTGACAATTGATCCATGGTCATCATTTTACAATTAATTCCAGATTTTTACTGAATTCAAATTTGACCATTTTCCATGCTGTGATACGTGTGCAGGTCCCCAGAAACTTACCTATGTCTCTGGCTTAACAGTGCAGCAATAATAGCATGAGGTGATTGCCTCCTCTGAGTGATGGAGGTGTTAGGACAACGGCAGCAGAATTTTGGAAGACCTCAAGTTTATGAAGAGAAGAATGAGGAAGATTAGCCAGGAGAATGTCAGAATAGTCAATTGAAGAGGTTACAAAGGGCATGGATGAAGTTTTCAGCAGCCAATAAGCTGAGGCAGGGGTAAAATCAAGCTCTGTAACGAAGGTGAAAATAAGCAGTCTTAAGGCTGGCGCAAATTTGTCAAATGTTTATCTTACTGTCAGCTTTGAGAGCAATGTCGCAAACGGTCTGGTTTAATGTCAAGCAGTTGCCAGAAAGAGGAATGGGGTCAATAGGTAAGGACTAGATTAGAGTGGTGTTGGAAAAGCACAACAGGTCAGGCAGCATCCGAGGAGCAGGAAAATCGATGTTTCGGGCAAAAGCCCTTCATCATATTCCTGATGAACGGCTTTTGCCCGAAATATCGATTTTCCTGCTCCTCGGATGCTGCTTGACCTGCTGTGCTTTTCCAGCACCACTCTAATCTAGACTCTGGTTTCCAGCATCTGCAGTCCTTGTTTTTACCTCAATAGCTAGGGAACAGAGTTTGGATCAGGAATTGAAGACAAAGTATGAGAAAAACTGAAAGTCAAACCTATGTCTATGTTTGGACGTGTTAAATCCTGAGCTAAGGCTCCACTCATCAGATGGCACCCTTTTGAGGAACAATACATTTTTTAAAAATTTAAAACATTTACGAAGTGAACTGCAATAACTCACAAAGGGCCTCTCAACAGCATCTTCCAAATCTGTGATCTCTCTCGCTTAGAAGGGCAAGAGCAGCAAATGCATGGGGACACCCCCACGTGCAAAATCCCCTCCAGGTCACAAACCATTCTGACTTGGAACTACATTGCTGCCCCGTCACTGTCGCTTGGTCAAAATTCTGGATATCTCTTCCGAGCAACAAAGAGGGCATCCCTACACCTCTAAGGATGTACAGTTGAAAAAAAAAACTCACCACCACATATTCACAGGCAGTAATAGATAGGGTGTGTGCCAGTGATGCCCATATATCCAAAGAACAAATCTTTTAAAAATCAATTATGAAAATAGTGACAAGTTCTTGGAGAAGTCACAGATTGAAATATAGGAAATGTCTTGAACCTACAAAACATAAATCTGACAGGAGGAATGAACATTAATTCCTTTGAATTTGTATGATTCGGAGATGCCGGTCAGCTGGTAGTTGCCTGTAGTGTTCCTGGTTGTTCAGTTGTCGGTAATTAGCGTTAGGGGAAAATCACTGGAACAATCAACTTTCTCTATGACTTTCCGACAAAGCTTTCACAAATAGACTCCAAATTTGATACTACTTCTAAAATAGCACATTTCACAAATTTCATATATAGAATACCTACAGAGTGGAAACAGGCCCTTCAAACCAATGAGCTCAGTCTGACCTTCTGAAGAGCATACCACCCAGACCCATCCCCTTACCCTGGAATGCAATATTTCCCATGGCTAATGCACCTGATCTACAAATCCCTGAACACTATGGGCAATTCAGCATGGCCAATGTACCTAAGCTGCACATCTTTGAACTGTGAGTGGAAACTGAAATATCCAGCGTAAACCCATGCAGACATGGGAAGAACGTGTACACTCCGTACGTGCCAGGGTGGCATTGAACACAGGTCCCTGGTGTTGTGAGGTGGCAGTGCTAACCACTGAGCCACCGTGCCATCCTCATTTTTGCTTCCTAATTTTAAGATCAGTATAGCTGCAATGTTAGTAAGTGTAAACATTGTAAATAATTATGTTGATAATTTTTCTTAAAGTGGAAAATCATCAGTTAGGATGGATTTCTGGGTATCTTTGTTGGACATTTTCTTGGGGGATGGGGGGGGGGGCGGCTGGAGGAGGGGGCTTGTAAAACATCTTCAGTGGTTAACCAATGTCTTTTGTTCACCCCTGAACTATTCCTCCATCATTTCAGACGGTGTATGACTTACTCAGTTGCCCATCAACCTTTAGGCTTATTGATGACCTTAAGACCAATTACTGCTCACTTAGGATCCTCAATCTGCTCCATGGTCATAAAAAAATGAGGCAGTTGTGGGTGGTGACAGTGGAAAGCTTTGTACTTTGTTGAAAAGGTGCGAAGGAACGAGAACACATGATTTTGGGGAGTTGTTTTGTGGAGGCCACAACTCTCCCACAAGGTATTATCCCTTTCTTTGTTCCTCACTGCCTGGCCTCGAAAACCAGCATCCCCATGGCCTCATCCCCTTCCTGATGGTGCTAGACCTCTTCCTACTTTGAACACCTGGAACTTACCTGGGTCTGAACACCAGCAATGATTTCTGGGTGGCCTTGTAGACCCAGAAGCACCACTACTATGTTCTGCTGCTATTAGAGCTGCTGGAGCCAATGTCTTTGGCCAGTACCTCGTAGGGGCAGCACCTCTTGCTCAGTGAAGGGCAGAAGTCTAGGTCATGTATTTGGAAAGGCAAGGACTGATTAGGGATAGTCAACATGGCTTTGTGCGGGGGAAATCATGTCTCACAAACTTGATTGAGTTTTTTGAAGTAACAAAGAAGATTGATGAGGGCAGAGCAGTAGATGTGATCAATATAGACTTCAGTAAGGCATTCGACAAGGTTCCCCATGGGAGACTGATTAGCAAGCTTAGATCTCATGGAATACAGGGAGAACTGGCCATTTAGATACAGAACTGGCTCAAAGGTAGAAGACAGAGGGTGGTGGTGGAGGGTTGTTTTTCAGTCTGGAGGCCTGTGACCAATGGAGTGCCACAAAGATCGGTGCTGGGCCCTCTACTTTTTATCATTTACATAAATGATTTGGATGCGAGCATAAGAGGTACAGTCAGTAAATTTGCAGATGACAGCAAAATTGGAGGTGTCATCTGACAGCGAAGAGGGTTACCTCAGATTACATCAAGATCTGGACCAGATGGGCCAATGGGCTGAGAAGTGGCAGATGGAGTTTAATTCAGATAAATGCGAGGTGCTGCATTTTGGGAAAGCAAGTCTTAGCAGGACTTATACACTTAATGGTAAGGTCCTAGGGATTGTTGCTGAACAAGGAGACCTTGGAGTGCAGGTTCATAGCTCCTTGAAAGTGGATTCGCAGATAGAGAGGATAGTGAAGAAGGCGTTTGGTATGTTTTCCTTTATTGGTCCGAGTATTGAGTACAGGAGTTGGGAGGTCATGTTGTGGCTGTACAGGACATTGGTTAGGCCACTGTTGGAATATTGCATGCAATTCTGGTCTCCTTTCTATCGGAAAGATGTTGTGAAACTTGAAAGGGTTCAGAAAAGATTTACAAGGATGTTGCCAGGGTT
>NC_057712.1:13322780-13349212 GCF_004010195.1 Chiloscyllium plagiosum | reverse complement strand
GCTGGTACAATTGCAACATTTAAGAAGCATTTGGATGGGTATATGAATAGGAAGGGTTTGGAGGGATATGGGTCGGGTGCTGGCAGGTGGGACTAGATTAGGTTGGGATATCTGGTCGGCATGGACGGGTTGGACCGAAGGGTCTGTTTCCATGCTGTACATCTCTATGATTCTATGATTCTATGATCTCTGAACACTACGGATAATAGCTTTGCCAATTCACCTAACCTGCACATCTTTGGACTGTGGGAGGAAGTCCACACAGACACAGGGAGAATGTGCAAACTCCACACAGACAGTTGCTCGAGGCTGGAATCAATCCTGGGTACCTGGCGCTGTGAGGCAGCAGTAATAACCACTGAGCCACTGTGCTGCCCAATGAAATCAAGCAAGCTGACATACTGGCTCAAAGCCACTTCTGTTCCTGTCTGGTATCAAACTCGGTCCACCTAATTCCAAATCGATCAAGGCTCCAAGTGCAACCAGATCTGAATGTACTTGATTGAAATGTCAATGCCACATCAACACCTGCCTGCCCACAGTATTATTTTTACAGTAATCAGTGAGACCTACCCCAGAGAATGGTCAGAAGAGGTTCATTTTTAATCTTGGGGCTGGAGTCTTTGAGAGAAAGGACAAAGGATTGCAAAAACCAAGGAATTGTGTCTCAGGAGAAGATTTGCACGTAATAGTCACCATAACCAAGAAGTCACAAAAGCCACAGCTACCTTGCATTTTGCAAAACAACATCACACTCAAATCCTGTTGATTGCCCAGCTCCACATAACGAGAATGATCACTTTGCTGTGGTCTTAGAGGGCTGCAGGTCCCTGAATAATTGCAGTCCAGCAGCCATTAGTGACAACTTGCATCTACAGTGACTTCAACATTTTAAATGTCTCCAAAAGGTACTTCATAGAAATGTTATTTCAACAGCTTTTACGAAAGGACCAAGAGAAAATGATTTGAGTTTGCCAATGAGCCAGAGTTGGATGAGAATGTAGACTGTGAGCAGGACTTGAAGAGTTTGCAAAAAGATGAATTGAGGCTGTTGAGTGGCAAGTGTAGTATAATGTGGGTAGATGTAAGGCAATTTGCTTTGATTGCACAGATAAAGCTTGATCTGTTTTTAAAAAATGCATGTTGATTTTCAAAAAGACTTTGGTATACATGTACAAAGAACACAGAAAATTAGCAATCAGGAACAGTGAGCATTTAGGAAAGCAAATAGCATGTGGGCCTTTATAGCAAGAGGTTTAGGAGATGAGAATAGAGCAATCTTTCTACTATTGAAACCACAGCCAAAGTTCTATGTGAAGTTTTGGTTTCCATATCATTCTAAAGGCATGCCTGCACATTGCTGCCTCCTTTCTCTCTAAGTTAGAAAACTACAGGGGTTGCTAGATTTATAGTACTCGATCATTTACTGATCTAACCAGAAGTTAACAAGAAATTGTTTATTGAACGTTAGCATTAATTACAGGTTACCTGGATAAGGTAGACATTATCACAGGGACTTTGAGAAGCACCAGATATTAAGCCTCTCTCTTTCAAGATCTTAAGCTGTTCTGGTCATAAGATCATACGTCATCACCATAGTCGTAGGTGAAAGTGGGTACTGCAGATGCTGGAGATTAGAATCGAGAGTGTGGTGCTGGAAAAGCACAGCAGGTCAGGCAGCAACCGGGGAGCAGGAAAATGGACGCTTCGGGCAAAAGCCCTTCATCAGGAATCACCTAATGAAGGGCTGATAAAGGGCTTTTGCCCGAAACGTCCATTTTCATGCTCCTCGGATAGTAGTGCTAACAACACTCTTCAGTATTAAACCATGTCAGATCCATTTACAACACATATCTAAACAAGGATATACATGCATGAGAGACCATAAAATCTCGAGAGGCATTTGGCTCATCATGCCTGTGCTGACCCTCTGAAGAGCATCCTGCCCAGACCCACCATCCCATCCTATCCCTGTAACCCCACATTTACCATGGTTAATGCACGTAGCCTGCACATCCCTGGTCACTAAAGAACATGTTAGCATAGCCAATCCAGCTAACCTGCACATCTTTGGACTGTGGGAGGAAACTGGAGCACCCAGAGGAAACCACACAGATCTGGGGAGAACATGCAGATTTCACACAGTCACCTGCGGGTGGAACCAAACCTGGGTCCCTGGCACTGTGAGGCAGCAGCACCCAGAAGGACAAGGCCAGCAAATGCACAGGAATGCCATCACCTGCAAACAGCCTCCAAGCCACACACCATCCAGACTCAGAGACATGGAGCAGTTCCTTCACTGTCACTGAGTTAAAAACCATGGAACTCCCTTTCATCACTTTGGATGTACCTACACCCAAGGATTACAGTGATTCAAGAAGGCAGCTTACCACTACCCTCTCCAGGACAACTAAGGACAGGCAATAAATGCTGATCTTGCCAACAATGCCCAGAACCCATGAATGAATAAGACAAAAGATCTAAGGGCAGGTCATGCCAGTTTTCTGTGAATAGTAGGAATACATATATGGTATTCTGCCCATTAAAACCTTCAATGTTAAGAGCTGACATTTATAAAGTCAGTCAGAGCCACACAGCTGGCTAGCAGAACAGAAATGTAGGAATATTAATGAAGTTTGTAGAGTTCTCTCCAGCAGGTTCCCTGTTGGAACATAGGGCACAGAGCTGATCAAAGTATACAATGATAGCCAACTCCTTAATTGTACAATAGAACCTGCTGGATACTGAACTGCAGCTATTAGCAGATAGAGAACATAAGGAAGTAAGCATTTCAAATTGAAGCTGCATCTTTGAACATAAACCACACTAAAGTCCGGCACCTGCTGCTTGTTAGCCAGCCAATCAGAAAATGCAAAACATACTATCTATTAATCCAAGTAAACAATAAGCTCACATATCCACAATCTAATGGTAATCATTAACTCAAAGGTAAGTATTTAACTGGATTTTGGCTCTCCAGTCTCTATTTTTAACAGTCAACTTTACCTTGTGCCAGAATGGTCCCCAGTACGTTAAACCCTATGATGAATGTGCACCTGTTCATTCATTGTCTACTCTGAATGCCACATTGTGTGATTTAATTGTGGTTGCTTTCACCAACAAAGTTTTACATTCCTTGAACAGGTAGAATGTACAATACCATCCACAAACACTTGAAACCACAAAATAGATGTTCAACTTGAAGGAAGTTCCAACTGTTTGATCAAGAATCTAAGGTTGCTGAGGTGAAAAGTGTATAGAATAAAGACTGTCAAGTAGACTTTTGAACAAACAGTCAATATGTGGGAAGATCCCTTTGTTCCTATGATTTGGTAAAATTGCAAAAGTGCTTACAAGAGCACGGATGCAGCTTGCAAAAGCAGATGGGCTGAGGCAGGAAATTCTATGGCAGGCAACATGGGATTAAGTGTAAAGATAGTATGTTGGGTCAGATGCTCAGATCAAATAGTCAATTGAGGTTGTGAACTGTTTGGTTTAGCATAAACCTGTGCCAACTACTATTGAAACAACAGGAACACAATCAGCGACAGGGTACAAGGGGAGAGGCAAAGATGTTGGGTCTGATTTTAAGTTTGCAAGTGGAATGAGTTAAAATCAGGCCCAATGGATTCACAAAGTTTAATTGAAGAAAATTGAAACTCAAATGGGACTGGATGTTATAGTCCAGAATGACAACACAGAGACAATGAAGCAGTCAGGCCAGACAGTAGATTGAGTAGAGCTGTGCTTTATTGGTCATGGGTCAAACATACACTACATCTTTGGATGTTGTTGTTGCTTAAGGATCAAGCGATACACCTTGGACCACCCCAGGGTTAACAACTTCGAGGGCGTTAAAATAATCTGAGCTGGATAGTCTCTAGTTATAATTGGTTAGAAATCAATGGAATCATATAATGGCAAGCCCAAGCAAGTGGACAATGGAGAAGAGACATTGGAGGAGGCTGATGCTCAAGACTGCAGAGCGGTTGAGGGGAACAATGAGGTCTAATATGCAAAAAAAAAGAACCAAAGTGCTCGAAATCAGAAACACAAACAGAAATTTTTGGAAAATCTTAGTAGATCTGACAGCATTTGTGGACAGAAAGCAGACTTAACGTGTCAGATCCAGCCACCTTTCTTCGCTATAACAATACTCTATGATTACAACGACAAATTATTAGGAATGGCATGGTGGCTCAGTGGTTAGCACTGCTGCCTCTCAGCACTAGGGACCTGCTGAGATTATGTAACTTGCAGATTTGATTAGGATTAATTCAGTATAGCAAACAGGTGAACACGTGAGATTCAAATATGGAGTTACGCCAAACATGGATGGGGATCTGGAATGCAACAATATGCTCACAGTCTTTGGAGAGGGAGTGTGGGCTGGAGATGGTGCTGTAGTTCTGAGTGAAGAAGTAGTTTGATTAGATTAGATTCCCTGCAGTATGGAAACAAGCCATTCGGCCCAACAAGCCCACACCAAACCTTCGGAGAGTAATCCACCCAGACCCATTCCCCTACATTTACACCTGACTAACGTACCTAACACTATGGGCAATTTAGCAAGGCCAATTCACCTGACCTGCACATCTTTGGCCTGTGGGAGGAAACCGGAGCATCCGGAGGAAACCCACACAGACATGGAGAGAATGTGCAAATTCCACACAAACAGTCGCCCAAGGCTGGAATTGAACATGAGTCGCTGATGCTGTGAGGCAGCAGTGCTAACCACTGAGCCACCGTGCCACCTTATAAAGGCTTGAGGAGTGGAATAATAACAACAGTCTTTTAAAAAAAAATTAGCGCCAAAGCATGGTGACTTTTTGCGAGCTCTGTGCAAAAGATTTTATTCTTACATACCTTCTGAACCCAATTCTAGGTAAGTTAAAATTAAACCCCCATTGCAACAGATTCAAGAACAGCTTCTTCCTCACTTTATTAAACTTCTGAATGGACGTCTCAAATTTTAAATTTAATACTGTTCTTGCTCTCTATGCATCTTCTCTGCATCCGTAACATTACATGCTTTGCTCTGTTTTATTAACCTACTGCACTTTGTATGGTATGATCTGCCTATGTTGCATGCAAAACAAAACTTCTCACTGTACCTAGGTACATGTGACAATGATAAATCAAGTAAAAGGATAGTGACAGTACCAAATAAGAGGATATTATTTACAATGTCAGCTCATTTATGATCCCCAATGCATTAGTCAGCAGTTTTACAAAGGAGCAGGAGATAGGTCCTATGGACAAGACAAGCTTAAGGAAAACCAGGAAAGGATGTGTGTGTATATTCAGAGCTAAAAATCACACAACACCAGGTTATAATCCAACAAGTTTATTTGGAAGCAGTAGCTTTCGGAGCATCGCTCCTTCATCAGGTGGTTGTGGAGTGTAAGACCAGAGTATATATTCAGAGCAGTAATGAAAGGAAACCGTGAATGAAAGTTGACTTGATGACCAAAATGGTTGGTTTGGAAGGGAGGCCTGATAATACTCTCAACGTTAGCTGATGAAGGAGCAGCGCTCTGAAAGTTAGTACTTACAAATAAACCTTTTGGACTATGAATTGTGTGATTTTTAACAATAATGAAGCTCATGAACTCATTACGCATGTTGAAATTGAGGGTGGGGAGAAATAGAAAAGAGGGTTTAAAGGGAAATGAGTTTGGTTGGCATTTGGAGTATGTCAAGAGAGATAGATACACATAGAGGGTAATTGAATAGTCATTGAAGTAGCAAGCTTTCTTTAAGGGGGAGAAAAACCCTTAGAGAAAGTCTTTGTGAAGAGACAAGGAGTGTTTTGGGTAAATCTGAGAGGTAATATTGAATTTGAGGACTGGTATATGGATTTGGGTTTAGAATAATCTCCTGAAAAGTGAAAAATGAAAGGCAAGGCAGTTGGAAGAATGGAAGTGGGGGCTGGGAAATGGAAGGGTGGAGGAGAGGAGAGAAGAGAAGGCCTAAGGGAAGTAAAGGAAAAAGAAACAAAGAGGAAATTGAAGTAATTGTCATGATCTGGAGTGGCATCCAGAATGCACATGTGAATGGGTTCAGAGGGAATTGAGGCGACCCTATATGGTGCCATTTAAGACGGCCAACTACACTGCCCCTCCATCACCACCAACCCCCCCCCCCTCTCAGTTACTGATGATAGAGAGGTGACCAGAGAAGAAAGTGAGTCCAAGGTTATAGTCAGAGTTAAAAGAAATTCCAAAAGGTCTTTCAAAGCAACTCTTCTAAAATATACCTCCTTTTAAGCATCCCATTATTCAAACTCGTTATCTGCTAGCCTGAAGCTAGAAAACTCTATTGACTGTTGAATAACAGTGAAGAACTGGTATCTTCCTACTCAGTGACATGATTTAAACTTTCTTTAATGCAACAATTTTTTTTTGGTTTTGTCACTAATGCATCCTGTGGTTAATCACATCTCACTTATACAAGTGGCATCATCCTGTGACAGTTCTGTCCAGAAAACAATAGGTTCTTATGTAAATATTTATGTTTAATTACTTAACGGGCTCAAGAGGATCTTAATTGACTAAATCTGTGTGTATTTTGTCACCAACTTACTGAAATGTAAATTTGCTCATTCAATTTACAGCTTGAAGAATTCAGTGTTAAACTATGTGCAGCATTTTTTTGAGCTTGTTATTGCATTTCGCTCTCCCATCTCTCTGCAGCCTCTGTGCTAAACCCATTTGCTAGTTCAGAGGTAAATAGGTTACCTGCTAAGTGTTATAGAATTGTTATCGATTCCACTGTTAAACATGTTGAAATACCTATTGCATGCTTCAAACCTGACCTTGCTTTCAATGTGCATCGGTGTATTGCTTCATCTCTGAGTCAGTTGTGGCATAGTTAACAGCAGTCATGCCTTTGAGTTAGTAGATTCTCAGCTTTAAGTCCCCCACTCCACAACCAGGACACACAAAGTAAAGCTGATAGTCCAGTGCAGCATTGTTAGAAATTCCATGTTTTGAATAAAGCATTAAATCGAAGCCCTGACAATCAGATGGGTGTAAAATAGCCCGTGGTACTATATTGAAAAAAAATGAATGATATCGCTGGTGTCCTAGTCAATATCTAATCCCAAAAGCAACATCACAAAAATAATATTATTTATCCATTATCACATTACTGTTTGCAGAGGGTTACTGTACGCAATATTTGCTGCTGCGTTGCCCATCCTGCCTCAGTGACTACATTTCCAAAGTAGTTTGTTGAGACTTTTGGCTATGCCATGGTCATAAAAGACACTAGCTAAATGCAAGTATTTTCTTGCTGAGACTTGAAAGTGGAAACACTTCAGGTAGGGTATAATTAGCACAGAGTTCCTTTGACCTCATGTTCCATGGCATAGCTTGTACAATCCCATCCATGGTCAAATGTCGAAAACTGCAGAGATTGTCAAACCAGTCAAAACTAATTTTGCGAGATTCAAAGTTCACTTTAAAAATAGAAAACTGAAAATATTTTTTTTTTAAAAAGTCAGTGTTAGTAAGAGTTCATTTCCTGCTCATAACAGGGTGAAACGTCTAAACCAGTCACCAAACACAGCTCATATAAACAAGCAGCAGATTGCTTTTGTCTCTCTTGTCTAGCTATTGATAATCTAGTGATAATCTCTTCTGTGCCGTATACATATTAAGAAATAAAAGAAAGCAGATCAGAGTTTGTTGTACTGCAGGAGCAATTTGGAAACGGAAAATGTTGGGTACTGCAGCCAAGTTCTGCCATCTGCTGCAAATTATTGCAGGTGTCAGAGGATCTAAACTTTGCACAAAGTGTAATAAAATCGCACAAAGAACCAATGTGCTCTAATGATTGCTAAACAGAGAGAGAGAGAGGAGGTCGGCACATTTTATCAAAGTTTACTTAGTCTGTGGTGATTTGCATACAGATGGCACGATCATGCGATGTGTGTGTTGCTCCAGAAGCTGTGGATAGGCTTTCCCTTAAACAGCCTTTATACATAAACACAGCTTTCACTGAGGCAGCGTGTAGAGGTCTAAGTCCAGAGGCGCTGAATAGTCATTGAAGTAGCAAGCTTTGTTTAAGGGGGAGAAAAACCCTTATAGAAAGTCTTTGTGAAAGAGACAGGGAGTGTTTTGGGTAAATGGTCGGTAGAGCGAAAGAATGTGGGCTAGCAACTTAGAATGAAAATGAAGGGTCCTTAGGGACACTTATTGATTCCTACGTATGCATCCTCATTCCTGAATTGGAAAGACAATTACAGCTTATTAATGGTTTAACACCATCAGCTGTAAGGCGTAAATAATGCCCTTTTCTCTCAACAGCGTTACGCTGAAAACTGGAGGAAACAAAACACAACTGTTGATTTCCACCATTTGATGAATAATTTGATAAACTTAGCTGTCCCGTATCTGTGTGTGGCCATCCAGTTTTTTTAAAAAAAGGTCAAATTGGTGATTAAAAATGGAACTAAGGTTCCAGATTTCCCGTGGCATTTCAACGCTATTAGCCCAGAATTTTCTAGTTGAAAGCAGGAATCTTGTCAACTTGGAATTACTAACACAGTGCACTGTCTAATTAAGCAAATTAGTAGGGAGATTAAATCCATGCTAATTCAACTTTCAGTGTTACTTATAACCTCGTTCTACAACCGGAGTCAATGAACACAGCATCTAAAATACTATCAGTAATCACATTTTACATAATCGCAATGGACCAACTTGGCAGTGTCCTAACTTCAAAGCCAATTGACACTGACACTGACAGCACCTTATCTCTGAAAATGTTGGTAAGTCAAAAATCAAAGAAAGATGATTGCACTGGGTGATGTTAGCAGAACACCGTTGCTATTGGCAACAGCCTGGACTGTTCAAGGCTGTGCTTGATTAGCAGATAAAGTACTCCATTTCTCAGCTGTGTTAATGCGAGTGCTTTAATCTGGTAGTTCTTGCCGTTTGGAGAATAGCAGCAGACAAACATTTTGCCAATTTGAGGATAGTATTTTAAACACTCGGATAGTTTTGTCAAAGCTGGAAATTGATCTTCAGAATATGGTGTTTTACAGGATGAAGCATCCAACCATTTTCTGTCATTGGCCAGATGCATTGACCTGGACCTTTCTGGATCATAGTGGAAATTTACACACATTTTTACAACAATTTTTGCCAAGCCACATTTCCTGAAAAAAAAATCAAACCATGAGATGTTGGAAAGCTAAAAGTAACAAAGTTTCGACCCAAGATTTTTGTCTCCAATCTTCACATCTTTCTGCACTTTGTTAGAAATAAGGAAATTAAAGCTTGAAGCCATCAGACTGTCATTTTGCACAATAAACTTCAGGCCTACTTGACAATGCTAGTGAAAATTGTGTCCAAAACTCTGCCCATTTTTAAAGCGTTTTTCTTGCAAGTTTTATTTGCACAATCATTGCATACAAAACCTGTTATGAACCAAAGCAATCAACAGCCTTTTAAAACGTGTATTTAAAAAAAACTTTAAGGTACTTTTAAAAGTTGTAACTTTATTGATTAACATATTTAAACTGTTCCTCACAAGATATGAACACTTTCAAGGTTTGCAGAAAGCATTTTAAAACACCTGATCAAACTACAACCACTTTTCAAGTACTGAAAATTACTTAAAGGAAATTATAGAAGTCTATTTTCAAGTTGGAGTATTCTGAGCTGCAGTGATTATAATGATGTCAGCCAGGCGGGCCTTATAGAATATGAGTTCCCTGATTGTGGGCTGTTAATCTGGTCCAGTTAGGGAGCCCTGGCTGACAGATAAGAGCAACAGTGTCCCACCCGGGTGTTTTCCTATCTTCCTGGTGGTGGAATTTGAATAAAGATTGGTGCACTTTGTGTCTTTCACTGTGGAAAAAAAAAGAGCAACAGTGTCAGGCATCCTGTTCACTCTGAGATCTGGCTCTGAGGGAGCTGGATCAGTATCACAGCCTCTTTGCTCAGGCAGCCATTTTGTAATTGGAAAGTGTTGATCCAATCCAGGTGAGTCTTTCTCAACCAATTTCGCCCCAAGTAATTTGTCCTGATCCTTTTACTACAATTAATGGTAAATGAACCAACTGCTTCTCATAAGAGACTGGAATGGAAGTTACACCCTTAATCTGTAAAGGGTCCCCGGCATAGGTTCTCAGTCTTGCGCAAATTTAAGAGTTGGAGTCCAGAATGACTTTTATTAAAGTCTGGTTCATAATCACTGAAATGGCCACGCCAGTATCAACCGGGTGACCATTTAAGCTGATATTTGTTTTGATTGGTTCTGATTTGGATGTTGCTAAGCAATTTAACTGTTCCAGGGTGTACACTCCCCTGGACCCCAGTGTATGGGTTCCCTTACTCAATGTCAAGGGGTTCTTTCAATGCCTTGAATCCATATGCCAGCCTGATCCTGAAGAACATTTTAACTTTTTGGCTGAGGCTTGGCTTTGTTTTGTGGTTTGGCTGTGGGCTGACCTAGAGTCCCTCTGTTCAGTATATGCATTAAAGTGTGGCTGTGCAATTACAAGTGATGACCCCAAGCTCATTCGTACTGGCGAGGGTATTAACTTCCACTGCGTCCATATGCGTCACTTGTCATATTTTCCAATGACAAAGCCAGTTGTAATATCTACACAAAAACAGAAGTTGGTGGAAAAGCTGAGCAGATGTAGCAGCATCTATGAAGTGAAATCAGCGTTAATGTTTTGGGTCTGGTGACCCTTCCTCAGAACTGATGGTACGTAGGAAAATGTTGGTTTATATACAGAAAATAGGGTGGGGGGAGTGGTGAAGGAGTAAGTGAAAGGTGGGGATGGAGCCCAAAATGAGAGAGAAGAACAGTTGGACAAAGGAGCTGATAACGATCAGGCTGTGAGGGTGAATAGCCGTTAGTAGAGACTGTTAGTGGCTAACAAAATAGTGTCTAATGGCAGACTTTGTGATAATAAGGCCAGGTGCGTATGGTAGGGGACTAGGACGTGGGAGAGATCAGGCCCCCTAAAATTATTGAAGTCGATTTTGAGTCCAAAAGCCTGCAGGGTCCTCAAGCGGAAAATGAGGTGCTGTTCTTCCAGCTTGTGCTGAGCTTGACTGGAATTCTGCAACAAGCCTGACACAGAGATATTAGCCAGGGACCAGGGTGGTGTGTTAAAGTCGCAGGCAACTGGAAGCTCGGGGACTTTTTTGCCGGAAGATTGTAGATGTTCCGCAAAGCAGTCACCCAGTCTATGCTTCATTTCCCTAGTGTAGAGGAGTCCACATTGTGAGCAGCGAATGCAGTGGACTATTTTGTGAAAAGTGCAGGTAAAGCGCTGCTTCACCTGGAAGGTATGTTTGGACCCTCAGATACCGAGGAGGGAGGAGGTAAATGGGCAGATGTTACAGCTTCAGTGGTTACAGGGGAAGCTGCTGTGGGGTGGGCATTGGGAGTGAAGGAAGAGTGGACCAGGGTGTCCCAGAGGGAGCAGTCCCTGGACAAGGGAGGGGAGGGGAATATGTGTCTGGTGGTGGTATCTTGCTGGAAGTGGCAGAAGTGGCAGCTGATAATATTCTGGTCATGGATGTCGGTGGGATGGTAGGAGCCCTAACTCTGTTGCTGGAGGGCGAAGTGTGGGAGATAGGTCAGACCCAGTTGAGGCCCTTGTCGACAATGGAGCTGGGGAATCCTCAGTTGAGGAAGAAGGTAGACATTTCGGAGGCTCCCTTGTCAAAGTTGGTCTCATCGGAACAAATGCATCAGAGATGGAGGAACTGGGAGAATGGAATGGCACCTTTACAGGAAGCAGGATGTGAGGATGCTTAGTCCTGATAGCAATGGGAATTGATGGGTTTATAGTGGATGGTGATGACCAGTTTATCACCAGAAATGGAAACAGACCTCAAGGAAGGGAGGAGTCAGAGATAGACCGAATGATAGCGAGGTGAGATAGAAATTGGGAGTGAAATCGATGAAGTTTTCCAACTATTCCAGAGAGAAGCAGCACTGATGATATCATCGATTATATCAGAGAAAGAGTTGTGGGTAGGGGTTGAAATAGGACTGGAACAAGGAATGTTCCATGTACCCCACAAAGAGACAGGCATAACTGGGGCCCATGCGGGTATCAATGGCCACCCCTCTGACCTGAAGAAAATGAGACGAGTTAAAAGAGAAGATGTTGAGGGTGAGGATGAGCTTGGCCAAACAGAAGAAGGTGGCTCCAGAAAGAAGCAGAGAGCCCTGACACTGTCCTGGTGGGGGGATGGACGTGTAAAGGGATTGCATGTCCATGGTAATGAGGAGGCGGCTGAAACCTGCAGAATGGGAATTCTGAAATTGGCAAAGCATCAGGAATTATGGATGTATGTGGGCAGGGACAGGACTGGGAGGTGGGGACGACTGAGTCAAGATAGGAAGAGATGAGCTCTGTGGGGCAGGAGCAGGCTGAAACAATGGGTCTGCCCAGGCATCCTTGCTTGTGGATTTCGGAAGGAGGGAGAAGTGAGCCATGCGGGGCTGAGGGACTATCAGTTTGGAGGCAATGGGAGTGGGGCAGGGTGGGGGGTTAGAAAATAACCAGATAAAATGAGAGCAGTGGCATGACTTGACACAATGGCCTGATGAGCCATGGTCCAGGGGGAGATAGGAGGAGGTATCTGAGAGCTGACACTCAGCCTTTGTAATGTAGTGGTCAGTACACCAGATTATAACAGCACCATCGTTATGGACAGGCTTAGTAACAAAGTTGAGAATGTGTTGCTGGAAAAGCACAACAGGTCAGGCAGCATCCGAGGAGCAGGAGAATCAATGTTTCAGGCATAAACCTTTTGTCAGGAATTATACCCAAAACGTCGATCCTCCTGCTCCTCGGATGCTGCCTGCCCTGCTGTGGTTTTCCAGCACCATACTCTCGACTCTGATCTCCAGCATCTGCAGTCCTCACTTTCTCCTAGGCTTAGTAACACCACAGAACATGCATAGAACATAGAACGTTGCAGCGCAGTACAGGCCCTTCGACCCTCAATGTTGTACCAACTTGTGAACTTAATCTGATGTCCATCTAACCTACACTTTCCATTAGTATCCATATGTATGTCCAATGTCCATTTATATGCCCTTAACTACGGCAAGTATACTACTGTTGCAGGTCATAGAGTCATAGAGATGTACAGCATGGAAACAGACCCTTCGGTCCAACCCGTCCATACCGACCAGATATCCCAACCCAATCTAGTCCCATCTGCCAGCACCTGGCCCATATCCCTGAAAACCCTTCCTATTCATATACCCATCCAAATGCTTCTTAAATGTTGCAATTGTACCAGCCTCCACCACATCCTCTGGCAGCTCATTCCATACACGTACCACCCTCTGCGTGAAAAAGTTGCCCCTTAGATCTCTTTTATATCTTTCCCCTCTCACCCTAAACCTATGCCCTTTAGTTCTGGACTCCCCGACCCCAGGGAAAAGACTTTGTCTATTTATCCTATCCATGTCCCTCATAATTTTGTAAACCTCTATAAGGTCACCCCTCAGCCTCCGATGCTCCGGGGAAAACAGCCCCAGCCTGTTCAGCCTCTCCCTATAGCTCAAATCCTCCAACTCTGGCAACATCCTTGTAAATCTTTTCTGAACCCTTTCAGGTTTCACAACATCTTTCCGATATGAAGGAGACCAGAATTGCACACAATATTCCAACAGTGGCCTAACCAATGTTCTGTACAGCCGCAACATGTCCTCCCAACTCCTGTATTCAATACTCTGACCAATAAAGGAAAGCATACCAAACACCTTCTTCACTATCCAATCTACCTACGACTCCACTTTCAAGGAGCTATGAACCTGCACTCCAAGATCTCTTTGTTCAGCAACACCCCCAGAACCTTACCATTAAGTGTATAAGTCCTGTTAAGATTTGCTTTCCCAAAATGCAGCACCTCGCATTTATCTAAATTAAACTCCATATGCCACTTCTCAGCCCATTGGCCCATCTTATCAAGATCCTCTTGTAATCTGAGGTAACCCTCTTCCCTGTCCACTACACCCCTCAATTTAAAGTATGTCCCCTCGTGTTAGCCTTCACCATCCAAGGAAAAGGCTCTCACCGTCCACTCTATCTAACCCTCTGATTATCTTATATATCTCGATTAAATCACCTACTCAACCTTCCTCTCTCCAACGAAAACAACCTCACTTCCCTCAGCCTTTCCTCTTAAGACCTTCCTTCCATACCAGGCAACATCCCAGTAAATCTTCTCTGAACCCTTTCCAAAGCTTCCACACCTTTCCTATAATGCGGTGACCAGAACTGTACGCAATACTCCAGGTGCGGCCTTACCAGTGTCTTGTACAGCTGAAGCATGACCTCGTAGTTCTGAAATTCAATCCCCCTACCAATAAACACCAACACACTATATGCCTTCTGAACAACCCTATCAACCTGAGTAGTAACGTTCAGGGATTTATGCACCTGCACACCGAGAGATCTCTGTACATCTGCACTGCAAAGAATTTTACCATTAGCCCAGTACTCTACATTCCTGTTACTTCTTCTGAAGTGAACTACCTCACACTTTTCTGCATTAAACTCCATTTGCCACTTTTCAGCCCAGCTCTGCATCTTATCTATGTCCCTCCGTAACCCACAACCATCCTTCGGTACTATCCACAACTCTGCCTACCTTAGTGTCACTGCAAATTCATTATCCCATCCTTCTACACCCTTGTGCAGATCATTTATAAACCTGACAAACAGCAGTGGTCCCAAAACAGATTATTGCGGCACACCACTGGTAACTGAACTCCAGGATGAACATTTCCCATCAACCACCACTCTCTGTCTTCTTTCAGGTAGCCAATTTCTGATCCAAACCATTAAATCACCTGCAATCCCAAAACTCTGTATTTTGTGCAATAGCCTACTGTGTGGAACTTTATCAAATGTCTTATTGAAGTCCATATACACGACATCAACCGCTTTACCCTCATCTACCTGTTTGGTTACCTTCGTAAAGAACTCAATAAGGTTAGTGAGGCATGACCATCCCTTCACAAAACCATGTTGACTATCCCTAATCAAATTATTCCTTTCCAGATGATTATAAATCCTATCTCTTAACATTTTCCAACACCTTACCCACAACTGAAGCAAAGCTCACTGGCCTATAATTACCTGGGTTGCCCGATTCCCCTTCTTAAACTAAGGAACAACATTTACTATCCACCTGCCATCTTCTGGCACTATTCCTGTCAACAATGATAACATAAAGATCTAAGCCAAAGTCTTTGCAATCTGCTCCCTGGCTTCCCAGAGAATCCAAGGTAATATCCCATCTGGCCCAGGGGTTCTACCTATTTTCATATCTTCCAAAATTGCTAAAACCTCCTTTGTCAACCTCAATCCCATCTCATTTAGGAGCTTGTAATTCCATTTTCTCACTAAAATTACCCTTTTCCAATACGAATACTGACAAAAAGTATTCATTCACCACTTCCCCTATGTCCTCTGATTCCACACACAACTTTCCATTACTACCTTTGATTGGACCTAATCTTACTCTAGTCATTCTTTTATTTCTGATATCCCTATAGAAGACTTTAGGGTTTTCCTTGATCATATTTGCCAACAACTTCTCATGTCCCCTCTTGGCTCTTCTTAGCCCTCTCTTTAGATCTTTTCTGACTAACTTATAACACTCAAACTCGCTAACTGAGCCTTCATGCCTCATCCTCACACTAGCCTTCTTCTTTCTCTTGACAAGAGCTTCAACTTCTTTAGTAAACCATGGCTTGCTCTCTCGACAACTACCTCCCTGCCTGTCAGGTACATACTTATCAAGGACCCGCAGTAGCTGTTCCTTGAATAAGCTCCATATTTCAAGTGTGTCCATCCCCTGCAGTTTCCTTTCCCATCCTATGCATCCTAAATCTTGCCTAATCACATCATAATTGCCTTTCTCCCTCTTTCCCTGCGGTACATACCTATCGCTGCCCATTATTACTGTAAACATAACCAAATTGTGGTCACTATTGCCAAAGTGCTCACCTACCTCCAAATCTAACACCTGGCCGGGTTCATTCCCCAGTACCAAATCCATTGTGGCATTGCCCCTTGTTGGCCTGTTTACAGACAAAGTCAGGGTTGGAACTAAGTGCACAGAATGCGGTCAGTTCAGTGGGAGATAGGTTGGATTGTGTGAGGGGGGCAGAGTCAAGGTGACCAATGTCACATCAACTGTTGAAAGTACAATTCAGCTATTGGCACTTTTGCACAGTTATATCATTAATCCTGCATACCAAATGGGATCTCAGCATTTCATTAAGTGTTGAACCAAAATCATATGCCTCTGCTGGTCATCTTAACTGAGTCAGAAATCCTGAAACAGATTGATAAGTAAAATCACTAGAGTCTCAGAATTAGAAGAAGCTTGGGGTCATAATATTCTTTAAATACATCTCTCAACTCTTTTAGTATTTGGTGTCTCAGTGAAAGTTAGGCTCCATATAACTAAAAAAGCTGCAGCTCCACAAGCTGTCATGAGAGTTACTTATTGCTTTTCATCTGCCCCAATGTCATTTGCTTGGAATAAAATATAGTCAAGAGTGGTGCTGGAAAAGAACAGCAGGTTAGGTAGCATCTAAGGAGCAGGAGAATCCACAATTTGGGCATAAGCCCTTCATCAGAAATGAGGAATGGGAAAAAAAATGACACATTCTTTCCACATACTAGGCCCAGTTTTCAATGCAGACAAACTTCTCAAATAACAGCATGATGCCAGAAATGCTTTTCCCCACAAAAGAATGACAGTTGTGAGCAAATTTCTTCATTAGCATGCTTTTCCCTTATTGCCACTGAATTAACTCCAAAGAGGGCAGTACCTGGTCACCATGTTACTGTTTATTTATACATGAGGAGTCCTTGACACTGAGCCAGCTCTCAGTGTGAATGGGATATCCAACACTCCTGTTCTTCTCTGCCAGCCTGGGCTCCCTGATTGCACAGATTAACAGTCTCAATAAGGGAACTCATATATCATGAAGTCCACCTGGTTGACTTTGTTACAATGATTACAAATGCAAACATACAAATTAGGGTCAGGAAAAGGCCAATCAGCTCCCGACACCTATTCTTCCATTCAATAAGATCATGTCTGATCTGAACGTGCCCTCAACTCCATTTTCTTGTCTCTTGCAATAACCTTTGGCCCAGTTGTCAGCAAGTTAATCCCTGAAGACAGAAAAAAGCATACTTAAAAGCCTGATCCTACAGGAGTTTCACCCAAATTTTCCAGCTTATGTTTTCAAAATCTGACAAACACCCACAATTAGTGAAACTCTCAATGATGATTGATGTGCTGTAGGGGGCATCACTAATTCTGAGGAATAGTATGATGTTTTTAAAACAAACTCAAAAGATTATGCAAGTTTTAGCTGAACTGAAGGCAGCATCCATGCAATATCACATCATCTCTTTGAAGACTACACTGATATTGAGGGAATTACTCTAAAAATTGTCAACACAATCAAGTGGAAAACCCTTTTTTAAAGTCACGCACAGGATGCGGGTGTCACTGGCTAGGCCAGCATTTGTTGCCCATTCCTAATTGCCCAGAGGGCAATTGAGAGTTAATCACATTGTTGGAGTCACGTAGAGGCGAGAACAGATAAGGATAAAAATCACACAACACCAGGTTATAGTCCAACAGGTTAAATTGGAAGCACACTAGCTTTCGGAGCGCTGCTCCTTCATCCACTATCACCTGTTGAAGGAGCGGCGCTCCGAAAGCTAGTGTGCTTCCAATTAAACCTGTTGGACTATAACCTGGTGTTGTGTGATTTTTAACTTTGTACACCCCAGTCCAACACTGGCATCTCCAAATCGGGACTAAGCGACACCTTCCATTTTCGGTTAGAGCAGAGCAAGGCTAAAAAACACATTCCATTCTGGTTATTCACACGGGAAGGTGTATAACAAGATTCACACGGGACTAAGCGACACCTTCCATTTTCGGTTAGAGCAGAGCAAGGCTAAAAAACACATTCCATTCTGGTTATTCACACGGGAAGGTGTATAACAAGATTCACACGGGACTAAGCGACACCTTCCATTTTCGGTTAGAGCAGAGCAAGGCTAAAAAACACATTCCATTCTGGTTATTCACACGGGAAGGTGTATAACAAGATTCACACGGGACTAAGCGACACCTTCCATTTTCGGTTAGAGCAGAGCAAGGCTAAAAAACACATTCCATTCTGGTTACATACAGATAATAACAGCAGAGCAAGGCTAAAAAACACATTCCATTCTGGTTACATACAGATAAGAAGATTCACACGGGGAGGTGTGTAATAAGATTCACACGGGACTAAGCAACACCTCCATTCCGGTTAGATTCACACATGTATTGGGACATAATTTTTAACCGTTTCACCACACCTGGTCACCATGTTACTGTTTATTTATACATGAGGAGTCCTTGACACTGAGCCAGCTCTCAGTGTGAATGGGATATCCAACACTCCTGTTCTTCTCTGCCAGCCTGGGCTCCCTGATTGCACAGATTAACAGTCTCAATAAGGGAACTCATATATCATGAAGTCCACCTGGTTGACTTTGTTACAATGATTACAAATGCAAACATACAAATTAGGGTCAGGAAAAGGCCAATCAGCTCCCGACACCTATTCTTCCATTCAATAAGATCATGTCTGATCTGAACGTGCCCTCAACTCCATTTTCTTGTCTCTTGCAATAACCTTTGGCCCAGTTGTCAGCAAGTTAATCCCTGAAGACAGAAAAAAGCATACTTAAAAGCCTGATCCTACAGGAGTTTCACCCAAATTTTCCAGCTTATGTTTTCAAAATCTGACAAACACCCACAATTAGTGAAACTCTCAATGATGATTGATGTGCTGTAGGGGGCATCACTAATTCTGAGGAATAGTATGATGTTTTTAAAACAAACTCAAAAGATTATGCAAGTTTTAGCTGAACTGAAGGCAGCATTCATGCAATATCACATCATCTCTTTGAAGTCTACACTGATATTGAGGGAATTACTCTAAAAATTGTCAACACAATCAAGTGGAAAACCCTTTTTTAAAGTCACGCACAGGATGCGGGTGTCACTGGCTAGGCCAGCATTTGTTGCCCATTCCTAATTGCCCAGAGGGCAATTGAGAGTTAATCACATTGTTGGAGTCACGTAGAGGCGAGAACAGATAAGGATAAAAATCACACAACACCAGGTTATAGTCCAACAGGTTAAATTGGAAGCACACTAGCTTTCGGAGCGCTGCTCCTTCATCCACTATCACCTGTTGAAGGAGCGGCGCTCCGAAAGCTAGTGTGCTTCCAATTAAACCTGTTGGACTATAACCTGGTGTTGTGTGATTTTTAACTTTGTACACCCCAGTCCAACAACGGCATCTCAAAATCATGACAGATAAGGATGGTAGCTTCTTTCCTTAAAGGCTATTAATGAATCAGTTGGGTTATTCCTGATAATCGCCAATCATAGTCATCAGTCGATTTTTCGATTTTTATTGAATTCACATTCCACCATCTGCCATGGCAGAATTCAAACCCATCTCCCCAGAACATTACCTGTGTCCTCAGATTAACCATCTAGCAATAATACCACTAAGCCATCACCTTCCCGTAAGTGAGCCAGTAAGTTTTAAAAATGCAACTGCAGAAACTTATTCCTTTTATGAGAAATTTTGAAGTTACGTCAAAATAAGCAAAAGATATACTGTCAGCAGACCTTAGAAAAACATAAAATTTATAATAAAGAGATGGAAAAAGAAGTTTTGATCGTCTTTTAGAATTACACCTGATTAGGGAACAGAAAATCATGTACAGTATTTAGTTTTTGCAGTGATTGGCAGAGAGTGATGATCATGTATAGAGTAGGGTTTTGGTAAATGCAACCAGGAAAGGAGTCAAATGGAAAATTCTGCCAAATTTTAGAAGACTTAATTGGGATTGGCAGTAGGTCAGTCAGGTTAGTCTAAGGTTGGGAAAAAGACTGGGATCTATGGCAACTCAATCAAAGGATAGAGATTCACAAGATTTGAAATGCAATCATTCAAAATGGAACATTAACCTCAATTATCTTTGTGTCTTATGAATATATGGGGATGATGGATTCCCAACTAAGTGAAACTTGAAAGGGTTCAGAAAAGATTTACAAGGATGTTGCCAGGGTTGGAGGATTTGAGCTACAGGGAGAGGCTGAACAGGCTGGGGCTGTTTTCCCTGGAGCGTGGGAGGCTGAGGGGAGATCTTATAGAGGTTTACAAAATTATGATGGGCATGGATAGGATAAATAGACTAAGTCTTTACCCTCAGGTGGTGGAGTCCAGAACCAGAGGGCATAGGTTTAGAGTGAGAGGGGAAATATATAAAAGAGATACAAGGGGCAACTTTTTCACACAGAGGGTGGTACGTGTATGGAATGAGCTGTCAGAGGATGTGGTGGAGGCTAGTACAATTGCAACATTTAAGAGGCAATTGGATGGGTATATGAATAGGGAAGGTTTGGAGAGATATGGGCCAGGTGCTGGCAGGTGGGACTAGATTGGGTTGGGATATCTGGTCAGCATGGACGGGTTGGACCGAAGGGTCTGTTTCCATGCTGTACATCTCTATGACTCTTAAGTTAGAACTTTTCTGCTCTCATCAGAACAACATAAACCTCCAACATTCAAATAAAACTGTGCAAAATATACTCAATATTCCGTTAAAGTGGACACTTATTATTCAAGGTATTGATACATATTTACAGTTTTATAAACACTTAAGCAATGTCTAAAAGAAGCATTAATCAGATGTTTTGGAGATAACCAATGACTTTCCATTCAAAGACCATTAATATTGACAATGTTGCCAGCAATTTCTATTTTTGTTTGTTTCAGATTTCCAGTACCTGCAGTTCTTTGTTTTATTTTGGAATGTTACTCACTCTTTATAAACTGAAAAGAAAGCAAGACCAAAAGTTTTGGATCTCTAAAAGTATCAAGAAAACAATTTTAAAATGGTGTCTGGTCACTTCAAGTATACTTCTTTGCTCAAAAGTAATCTACTTACTTGAACTTTCAGAAGACATTTGATTAAGTTGTGTAAGCATTTTAAAGAAGATTAAGGCTGAAGGAATTAGTAGTAAATTAACAAGCTGCATAGAAAATTGGCTTACTGATAAGTTTACATATATAATGATAATAGGAAAAACTCTGGGTCACTGCCTATAGTGGTTCTTAGAAGTCTCTTCTTTGTCATTTGTATCCAAAAATGATATTAGGTGCAGTATGTTATGATTAAGTTTACTCATAATGTTAACCTACTTGGCATGGTGATTACTCTAAGGATTGTTAATAGGTTTCATAAGAGATTTGGACAAATTAATTCTCTGGGTTAACAAATGGATATAGAATATAGGTCAAGATAAGATAATACACATTTGAACAAGAAACACGTCACACATCCACAGATTGAATAATATCTCTTAGAAAAGTGGAAAAGGAAGAAGATATCCCAATGATGACGGACCATTCACTAGAAGTAAAGAGCTGAGGCAAAATTATCACAAACAAGACTTTCAAATGCTTTCATGCTTTCAAATATTTTGAGACTGCTCAATTAAAAGTTAAAACATATTTGAACATGTTTTCTGTTATGAGTGCCGAAGTGTACTGAGATTTGTGTGTACCAAATGATGTTGGTCCATTCAAGTAAATCTTCTAGAGTTGTTCCGTAATCGTTCATTATGTTTGAGCCCTCAATCACCACTGGGTGTTGCATTGTTGGGAAAAGATCAAGCTTTCATCGACTCTTAAAGAAATAAGTCTACAAATAAGGGAAGCGAACACCTAAAGATAAGGGACAAGGTCCTGGGACGAGGTCTCTAAGCTTCACGGCAGTAATGTGTTCTTAAGAACTTTGGAATTAAGAGCAGGAGTAGGCCATTAGGTTTTTCAGACCTGTTCTGCCATTCAGTAATATCATGGGCTGATCCTGTTGTTGTCTCAACTTCACTTTCCTGTCTGTCTCTCATAACCCTTGCCTCCTTTCTGGATCAAAAGTGTATCTAATTATAACGTCAATGACTCGGCCTCCACTGCAACCCAGAAAGTAACCACACAGATTAACATTCTTCTAAGAGAAAAAAAATCCTCATCTTCATCTTAAAAGGCAGACTTCCTATTATTAAAACTTTGTCCCCTGGTTCTAGTCTTCCCTCACCATAAAATAAATCTGCCTTGTTATTCATTCTATAAAATCTTCTCAGTATCTTATATGTTTCAATGAGTCCATCTCACGCTATTTTAGTCTCCAATGAATATAAGGCCAACCTAGAATCATAACATCCCTACTGTGTGGAAGAAGGTCATTCAGCCCATCAAGTCCACATTAACCCTTTGAAGAGCATCCCACCCAGAGCTCGACACCCTATCCCTGCATTCCTATGGCTAATCTACCTTGGGTGCACATCCTAGGACTCTGGGAAATTTAGCATGAACAATTCACCTAACTTGCACGTCTTTGAAATGAGGGAGGAAACCAGAGCTCCCGGAGGAAACCCACACAGATATGGGGAGAATATGCAAATTCCACACAGTTACCCAAGGCTGGAATTGAACCCAGGTCGCTGGCACTGTGAGGCAGCAGTGCTAACCACCGAGCCATCTGTTATTTCTCAACTCAGTGTCTTTCCTTTCACCAATATCCACTCCATCTTATCACTATTCCAATTCCATACTCTACTGCTGTTGTCCTCGAGTTAAATTTGCCACAGCAATCCCCCATAGCTGGTTTCTGTGCTTTTCTTGGGCACTCCATGAAGGCATCTGTTGCATTATGTGTAGGGATGTTGAGTAGGCTCTAATGAGAGGGCAGAAATTACAGGGGACATTTGAAGACTAGAATATCAATGAAGACATTCATAGAAAATTTCCAGTGGAAGGAAATGATGACTGAGAAGAGCAGAGGGTTCACCATGATCAACAAGGATTCGTCCTGGGACAGAGCAGAAGAGTGGATTCCCTCAGGAGTCAGCAATGCTCCCAGAAGCTCCAATGGCTCTGCAGAGGATTGGAAAATAGTGGGACTGAGAGCCAGGAGGTAAACTCACAGGACCAGTGCAAATAAGCACACTGTTCCAATGGACAGCTGCATTGGAGAATGGAGGACAAGACCATGAACAGCAAGTTGAATAGCTGGTCCAGTGAGAGGTCGTCTTGTAAGATCCAATGGTCAACATAACAAATTAAATTCAGCAGCCAGGGAAACAAGCAAATCCAGGAGTTGGTCTCATTCAGCAACACAGGAGCAAAATGTAGAGTAGGACTGAAAACAAGCAACAGAGGCACACAGAATAAAATGTCATGTCCCCTAGTACAGGTCTGATAATCCCAACTCAACAGCTTTCTCTGTGCTGCAGTAGCAAGCTCTTAAAAGTTCCAGCTGCTAATGTTTTAAAATGAAGTAGCTTGCGGTTTGGCAAGGCTGAATTTTATTGCTGGACATCTTCCAGTGTCATTAATCTGAAAATACAAGAAAAAGAGAACAATCAAATTGGAGGTGCTACTCGGGCATGTCCTAAAAAGGAAACTTGTTCTTTTCAGGGGAGAAGGGTACCATTAATCTGAAGAGCACTGCACGTGGTTTTGGAAAAAGTACAAGAAATGGCCTATGTGGCTTCCTGCATCTCCAGAGAAAGCATTAGGACTAAACGTATGGTGAAAATAAGGGCTCATTTGGTGCAGTAGTAGTGCCTTATCTTTGAGCCAGAAGGCTAGGGTTCAAGTCCCATGTGCTCCAGAGATGTGCAATAACATCTCAGAACAGGTTAGTTAGGAAATATCAATAGTGAAATGAACACAATCATTGAAGTATTTCTTTGTGGGTTCTGAGAATTCCTGGCACAGGGAGGAAATAAATCAGCCAGAGTTTCCATCCCAAACGATTATTCAGGAGCTGTCAATGTCCCTGTACTAGTTGAGAATAGTACACTGCAGGGTATCCGTTCTCCCTGTGTTTGAATACTGGCAGATGCTCATTATTGAGGTTTGTATTGAAATTTGATCATTTCAGTATGGTCATCAAAAGCTCATTGAGTCAACAATTTCAGCCCATCCAGGTCAGTCTGCTGATATGATAAATACCTGTACTCACAAAATTATTCATTACCACACCCATCGTTCGGAAGAATCCCATCCACCAATGGAGGTAACTACTTTGTCCATTGCATAATAGTCGCCAAGAGGACTGCAGTCTTTGTTAAGGCCATCTTATTTGGGTTCACTTTGGGCTGGAAAAGAATTGGGAGGAGGACATGAGGTTAGGGAGAGCAACACAGCTGTCCAGGAGGGACAGGAGAAGGAAAGAATGCCCTCCCTCAGTTTCAGGTACTGAGCATCATTCATCTTCTGGACTTGCTCCACCGTGACCACCAGTGACGATCTAACCTGTGTGCCCTCCCCCTTAAATCTGAGTCACCCTGTTACCCACTGTGATATGTCAGCCAGAATATGCGACACTTTCAATGGAAGAGGTGTAAAGACACCACTTACCCTGTTACACCAAATTGCACCAATCTACCTCTTGAATGCTCAAGCAGTGACATGGTGACAATGAGGTAAAAACATTGACTGCAGATGCTGGAAACCAGATTCTGGATTAGTGGTGCTGGAAGAGCACAGCAGTTCAGGCAGCATCCTCGGAGCTTCGAAATCGACATTTCGGGCAAAAGCCCTTCATCAGGAATAAAGGCAGTGAGCCTGAAGCGTGGAGAGATAAGCTAGAGGAGGGTGGGGGTGGGGAGAAAGTAGCATAGAGTACAATGGGTGAGTGGGGGAGGGGATGAAGGTGATAGGTCAGGGAGGAGAGGGTGGAGTGGATAGGTGGAAAAGGAGATAGGCAGGTCGGACAAGTCCGGACAGGTCAGGGGATCGAGTTTCTGGAGGTTAGAAGCTAGGATGAGGTGGGGGAAGGGGAAATGTGGTAGCTGTTGAAGTTCAGATTGTTGCCCTGGGGTTGAAGTGTTCCGAGGCGGAAGATGAGGCATTCTTCCTCCAAGCGTCTGGTGGTGAGGGAGCGGCGGTGAAGGAGGCCCAGGACCTCCATGTCCTCGGCAGAGTGGGAGGGGGAGTTGAAATGTTGGGCCACGGGGCGGTGTGGTTGATTGGTGCGGGTGTCCCAGAGATGTTCCCTAAAGCGCTCTGCTAGGAGGTGCCCAGTCTCCCCAATGTAGAGGAGACCGCATCGGGATATTAGTGGATGTGCAAGTAAAACTTTGATGGATGTGGAAGGCTCCTTTAGGGCCTTGGATAGAGGTGAGGGAGGAGGTGTGGGCGCAGGTTTTATAGTTCCTGCGGTGACAGGGGAATGTGCCAGGATGGGAGGGTGGGTTGTATCGGGGCGTGGACCTAGTCACGGAGGGAACGGTCTTTGCGAAAGGCAGAAAGGGGTGGGGAGGGAAATATATCCCTGGTGGTGGGGTCTGTTTGGAGGTGGCGGAAATGTCGGCGGATGATTTGGTTTATGCGAAGGTTGGTAGGATGGAAGGTGATCACCAGGGGCGTTCTGTCCTTGTTAAGGTTGGAGTGGTGGGGTCTGAGGGCGGAGGTGCGGGATGTGGACGAGATGCGTTGGAGGGCATCTTTAACCACATGGGAAGGGAAATTGCGCTCTCTAAAAAAGGAGGCCATCTGGTGTGTTCTGTGGTGGAACTGGTCCTCATGGGAGCAGATCCGGCGGAGGCGGAGGAATTGGGAATACGGGATGGCATTTTTGCAAGAGGTAGGGTGGGAAGAGGTGTAATCCAGGTAGCTGTGGGAGTCGGTGGGTTTGTAAAAAATGTCAGTGTCAAGTCGGTCGTCATTAATGGAGATGGAGAGGTCCAGGAAGGGGAGGGAGGTGTCAGAGATGGTCCAGGTAAATTTATGGTCAGGGTGGAATGTGTTGGTGAAGCTGATGAATTGCTCAACCTCCTCGCGGGAGCACGAGGTGGCGCCAATGCAGAAATCAATGTAGCGGAGGAAGAGGTGGGGAGTGGTGCCGGTGTAATTACGGAAGATCAACTGCTCTACGTAGCCAACAAAGAGACAGGCATAGCTGGTCTGGAGGAAGTGGGAGGATTCAAAGGAGAAATTGTTAAGAGTGAGGACCAGCTGCATCCCGCACCTCCGCCCTCAGACCCCACTCCTTCAACTGTAACAAGGACAGAACGCCCCTGGTGCTCACCTTCCACCCTACCAACCTTCGCATAAACCAAATCATCCGCCAACATTTCCGCCACCTCCAAACAGACCCCACCACCAGGGATATATTTTCCTCCCCACCCCTTTCCGCCTTCCGCAAAGACCATTCCCTCGGTGACTACCTGGTCAGGTCCACACCCCCCCTACAACCCACCCTCCCATCCTGGCACTTTCCCCTGCCACCGCAGGAACTGTAAAACCTG
>NC_057712.1:13304179-13322448 GCF_004010195.1 Chiloscyllium plagiosum | reverse complement strand
CTCCCCACCCCCACCCTCCTCTAGTTTATCTCTCCACGTTTCAGGCTCACTGCCTTTATTCCTGATGAAGGGCTTTTGCCCGAAATGTCGATTTCGAAGCTCCTAGGATGCTGCCTGAACTGCTGTGCTCTTCCAGCACCACTAATCCAGAACATGATGACAATGGCCATAATGCTCCATGCTAATGGCCTGGGAACATGGGTTCAAATCACATCGTGGCAGATGGTAAAACTTGAATTCAATCAAAGTTTGTAATTAATAATAACCATGAATTGGTTGTTCACTGATATCCTTGAGAGAAGGAATACTACTGTCCTTATCTGGTCTGGCGTGCAAGTGACCACAGGCCCACAGCAATGTGATTGATTCTGAAATGACCTCTGATGTGGCCTAGCAAACCATTCAGTTCAGGGATAGCTAGGTGTAGGCAACAAATGCTGATTTGGCCTGCGATGTTCACGTGCCTTGCAAGGATAAAAGATAATCTGCAGAAGGGTGAATCTGATCCATGGCAGCAACATGGAATGGGTTTGTAGTGAATCAGTCACCAATTTTCGATCAAGCTTGAGTTGCTTTCTTCTGAAGTTCGCAGATTGATACTTCAAACTCTTTATGGAGGCTTCTTTCCAAGTCTTACATAACATAATAAACTGTACTTGCTTTGAAATAAAAACTTTAGCAATATTTTCCAGCTCCACAGAAAATAGACCACTGTGCATTGATAAACTAGCTTCTAGCAATTCATTTTCCACTACAGATGAATTTCACATTCCCAGGTGTACGCTTGGCACTTCCAGGTAACTTTTAGTTTTTGTAATCAGTATATTGCATTGAAATGGGTGCTGAATTTGGACTTTTATATTCATTAATGTCTATTTATAGAGCATAGAACATAGAACAGTACAGCACAGTATAGGCCCTTCAGCCCTCAATGTTGTGCCGACCTTTTATCCTACTCTAAGATCAAGCCAACCTACATACCCTATTTACCCATTTAAAATTTAACCATTTTACTATCATCCATGTACCTATCCAAGATTCGCTTACATGTCCCTAATGTATCTGATTCTACTACCACCACTGATAGTACATTCAATACACCCAAGAATTGACCTCTGACATCTCCCCTAAACCTTCCTCCAATCACCTTAAAATTATGCCCCATTGTGATAGCCATTTCTGCCCCAGTGAAAAGTCTCTGACTATTCACTCTATCTGTGCCTTTCATCATCTTGTACACATCAAGTTACCTCTCATCCTTCTTCGCTCCAATGAGAAAAGCCTTAGCTCCCTCAATCTTTCCGAATAAGAGATGTCCTCCAGTCCAGGCAGCATCCTGGTGAATCTCTTCTGCATTCTCTCGAAAGCTTCCACATCCTTCCTGTAATGAGGTGACCAGACTGAACACAATATTCCAAGTATGGTCTAACCAGGGCTCCCTAGAACTGCAGCATAACCTCGCTGCTCTTAAGTTCAATCCCCCTGCTCATGAAAGTCAACACATCGTATGCCTTCTTAACAACCCTATCAACTTGGGTGGCAACTTTGAGGGATCAATGGATATAGACTCTAAGCTCCCTCTGTTCCTCCACACTGCCAAGAATCCTGCCTTTAACCTTGTATTCTGCATTCAAATTCGACCTTCCAAAGTGAATCACTTCACACTTTTCCAGGTTGAACTCCATCTGCCACATATCAGCCCACTTCTGCATCCTGTCAATTTGTGTCAATAATTCATTCATTTTGTTAATGGATATTACATGCATTTAAGTAGAGTAATTAATTTTGCCTTTTTCCCCATTTATATTGCCATCAACCCTATTTGCTGCCATTTTTCTACATTTGTACACTCTATTCCATCCTGTCTCACTCTGGGTAATCATTATCCAAACAGTGTCCCTGCTATGATGCCATATTCCTTTGATTTGTAAGTTTATATTTCTCCTCTCCCAAACCCTTCAACCCCTCTCATAAGCTTAATGCCCCTTCTACAACTCTGGCTGTCCAATTCACCAGGGGACTGCCTCAAGTGAATGCTGTTCCACAGAAACACAACCTTTCGACCCCAGAACTGGTCCATTATCCTATGAACTGAAACCCATTCCTTGACACTGACTGTGCTCTTTATGATTGACTGCAGTTGGCTTCAAATTCTTTACCAAGGATTTGAAAGTGACTGCAAAGAGTCAGAAAGGAGCACAGTATCCCGTATAGTCTTATGGAAAAAAGTGGTGTTTTCTTTTAACATACCATTTGGCATAGGGATTTAATGTCTGATATACCTGGTGAGCAACAACCACTGCCTCCAGCTTTCTGGTCCTAATCTCATTGATGAATTTGGGATCATGTATTTCCCTACACTGCATACGTTACAAAAGTACTTTACTGCTAATAATGCACTTTGGAACATCCTGGGGTTGAGTGAGTTGCCATTTGGTGTAAGTCTTTCTTTATAGAAAGTGCTGGCATTTTGCATTAGCCAATAATGCACAAGTTGGCACCAAAAATATGCTTGATCTTTAACTGATGCAATCAATTCCAGGTTTCTTCAGGGATGAATGTTTCTTTCCCGGTCTTTGGGCATGGCTCTGATGAAAGAGCTGCGGAAGCCCGGAAAAATAATCCCACAAATACCATTCCTGCCATTGTCCCAAGGTTTTCACTAGTGCCCTCTTTGAAACGATGGGAGGTGGGTAGAAAGATCCCAGCCTTCTCTATGGAAAGTGCTTGGTGTGTAAGGGCAGCCTAAAGAAAATGGTGTTGATTATCAAGCCACCAGAGTTGTGCTTTACCTCCAGCACAGAAAGGAGAAAGGAACCCCAGGGGGAGAGCTGGGCATCATAAACATAAACAGCTCTGGTTGTGTCACTGCCATTGGAACGAGAGGCCATTGACCTCTGTGTTTCTCTATCCGCAGACACTGCCTGACCTGCTGAGAATTTCCAACATTTTCCATTTTTATTGACTGAATAAGCTTGATAAACAGGTGTAGGATGTGGTAAAATAGTTAAAAGGAATTGATGGCGACGCTGATCCTGTGGTCACTAAATAATCAAATGCAGTAAGCATGAAATCTCTTTGATCTTAGTGAGCCCCAGAGGTCAGAGCACTCTGACCCACTCAGTCTGTTAGTCGTTTGCTATGCTTTCAATGCACTCCCACATTAACTTCAAAACCAGGCACCAGTGCCTCTGTCTACCTCACAAATCCAGCTAATCTGCACAAAGGTGAAGGTCTATTGTTTTAGTGAAAAAAAAGCAGGTCAAATACCGACTGTTCAATAAACTGACTATTTCCTCACTGTAAGACCTTTAGCTTAGAAGCTATAAAGTTTCAAGAATTTTAAGGATTCCACAATCATCTTAGCTTTGCCCATGCTGTTGGATTGCAAGAAAATCTGGCATGGTGTCGTTTTCATATATCCTGTTTGCCAGTACAGTCCTATTCAGCTCATTTTCCATTAGACTATAAGTTTCTTGATTATCCCATTGTTTAGTCCCCTGTTGCAGTTAAGGGCTGGTAGTTCTGATCAGTGATAATAAAGTGCAAAACCCCCACTATAATCTCAGGAAAACACCAGATGCTTGTGAATTAGTTCCACTTCCTATTGTCTGCACTTGGCCCTATCAGCTGCTTCTTCCTATGTAATTCCTATCACAACGCAGCCAACTATATTTTAAGGACGTGCGAGTGTATGCTTCTCACATTTGTCCTTGCAGGTGACCCTCAGGACAGTGACCTCAGGTGTAAGAGAAAACTGATACAACAAAATCTGGAAATTAGTTACTTCCGCAGAGAGATCAAAGGATTCAGGTACATAAATCTTTGATTTGGAGGTGCTGGTGTTGGACTGGGGTGGACAACGTTAAAAGTCACACAACACCAGGTTATAGTTCAACAGATTGAATTGGAAGTACTAGCTTTTGGAGCACTGCTCCTTTATCATCCACCTGATGAAGGAGCAGTGCTCTGAAAGCTAGTGCTTCCAAATAAACTTGTTGGACCATAACCTGGTGTTGTGTGATTTTTAACATAACTCTTTGAAATCTGCAGTACAGGTAGACAGGGTGGTTAAGAAGGCATTTAACATTCTTGCCTCCATTGCTCAGACCTTTGAGTACAGGAGTTGGGATGTCATGTTAAGGTTGTACAGGACGTTTGTGAGGCCTCTTCTGCAGCACTGTGTCCAGTTCTGGTCGCCCTGTTATAGGAAGGATATTAATAAACTGGAGCAAGTTCAGAAAATGTTCACAAGGATGTTGCTGGAAATGGAGGATTTGAATTATAGATATAGGCTGGGACATTTCTCATTAGAGCGTAGGGAGTTGAGGGGTGACCTTATAGATATTAATAACATCATGAGGGGCATGGATAAAATGAATAGCAAAGATGTTTTTCCTAACGTGGGGGAATTCAAAACTAGGGGGGCATATTTTTAAGGTGAGAGGAGAAAGATTTAAAAAGGATATGATGGGCAATTTTTTTTACACAACATGTGGTTCATGTGTGGAATGAACTGTCGGAGAAAGTGATGGATGCAGGTACAGTTATAACATTTAAAAGACATTTGGATAAGTACATGAGAGGAGGGATATGGGCCAAGGGAAGGCAGGTGGGCTAGTTTATTTTGGGAACATAGTTGGCATGGATTGGTTAGACCAGGGTCTGTTTCCATGCAGTACGACTCTGTGTCGAATACTCCAAGTGTAAGTTTTCATCTGAACTCTGGACATCTTGCCCGGAGCTTATGCTTTCAAGCTTGGTCAACATGCAAGGTGTTTGCAGCATTCTCTAGGGCTGTGTGAGCTCCATCTTAACTTCCAGACAGCAGTACAACAATGGGGATATAGGCAGGACTGGTTGATTTTGATGCTGCACCCCTGGCAGCATGTTTCTTGCTGACTTTCCCAGTAAAATCAGTGGGGAATTGTTAAGAGGTTACTGCCTGGGCCGTCACATTCAGGTGACAGGAGCTGCCCTGGGAACCTTGGGGTGAGCACCTTGGCACAACGTAATGATCCGAGAATGTAATCATAACGGGAGGAGAGATATCAGCGGTGAAAAGCAGAAACTCAATATTTTTGTGGGAGAGGTCCTGGCTCCTAAGGAAACTAAAATAAATGCTAACTTCAACTTGGATTGTTAGCAATATGTTTTCCATTTACATTTGGGAGCACAGGGGGTCTGTGGTTAGCACTGCTGCCTCACAGTGCCAGGGACCTGGGTTTGATTCCAGCCTCAGGCAACTGTCTGTGTGGAGTTTGCACCTTTGCCCTGTGTCTGTGTGGGTTTCCACCAGGTGCTCCGGTTTCTTCCCACAATCCAAAGATCTGCAGGGTTAGGTGAGTTGGCTGTGCTAAATTGTCCCATAGTGTTCAGGGATGTGTAGGCCACGTGCATTAGTCAGGGAAAATGTAGAGCAACAGTGTAGGGGAATGGGTCTGGATGGGTTACTCTTTGGAGGATCGGTGTGGACTTGTTGGGCCGAATGGCCTGTTTCCACACTGTAGGGGTCCTATGTCTTTTATCTGTTGGCTCTGCTTAAGATTGGCCCACAGCAAGCTTTGCTCATTTACTAATATTTCAGGTTAAAAGTGGGAGATCAAATCCTGACGATCTAATCTCGTCTACCTTCACATGGAAAGGTTCTCTGGTTGATTGTGGTGATTGCCTTGTCACTTCTATAATTTACAATTTCAGACCATCAGATTGGACCAAGAATGGAGAGACTATATTCCCTATGCTCCATTATAACTTCTCCATCTCTAACTTCCCCACCCAGCCTGTTTCCACGGGAAGTTAAAATTGACCTCTCTGTTTTTATTCATGCCCCTCCACAGACTACATTCCTGCCCTGCCCCTCAGGGCTGTATAGACATTAGTCCATCTCTGTCCCTCCACCCTCCAGGGCACTGACCCTGGTGGAACCAACACCACACCATTACCCATCCCCCAAACAGCCTCCTCCCCATACACTCCAACGCCCAAACCGACTCTTCAGCATAATCTAATTACTCATCCAATTGCCTGGCACTTTACCTACTTCAGCACCTAGCACTCTAGCAGCTCATCCACCTGGCACTATACAGTCCTCATCCATATGGTAGTTTATTCTTCCCTCGCCAACCTAGACCCTAACCAGCTGAGACACTACAATAGCCCCCTCACCTTTCCTCAGTCACTAATCACGTGCATTTCGGATCTTTAGTTCCTGAACTGTGGCAATGATGTGTTTTGGCCTTTCTGTTACAAAAGGATTTCTCCCTGGTTTCATCCATTTGGGAAAAGCAAGGTTTGGAATGTTGGCTGGAAAGACTGGCATTAAGCAGTAATTTTGTTAAAGAATACTATCAGCTGAATTTGTGTCCCATAGTAGGAGGGGCTGGATTTGGGGATGGGGAGAATTGGAGGGGATGGTGTTGAGCATTATTGGCCAGCGGATTATCAGGGAAAGTCCATTGAGTCCTGGAGAAAGTGGGTGACTCATGTTTGAGATGACCTTTATTGGATTGGGCCACTGAGGGGATAGTCTCATTCCTAATGAATGGCTTATGCTCAAAGCGTTGACTCTCCTGCTTCTCGAATGCTGCCTGCTTTTCCAGCACCACACTCTCATCACTGAGGGGAATGGTGACAGTGAAAGTCATCAACTTCAATTAGAAGGGTGAGGGCTCATGGAGCACAGGAGGGGCTTGGGGAGTTCCAGGAGGAAGAGGTGATTTTGACAGGTCATAATCACTTTGACCCCTACATTAGGAGAGCGAAAGGCTAACGAGGACATGGTAATTCACGAAGCTATGATCTCTGTTGGTAACTGGGGATATTAATGGCTACATATAAGAACTGAATGGAAACAAGATGAGGCTGAGAGTTTGTTGGGGTCACGGGGACAGTAAGAGATGGGGTATCTTGCTGAGTTTCAGGCACAGCCTGGTGCTCACTTGCAAGAACACCGAGATGTCATCTTGCCACCTTCACAACAAAATTAACTGTGCAGTAATGATACAAAATAGCTGTTTCCTCGTGCTAAAAAGGTGGAGGTAAGTTACTGTTGGTCTCTTCACGGCTGGAGTAAAATTGTTGGGGGCAATTTCATCAATCATGCATTCACTGACTCAGCAATGTCACCATCTGCCATCAAATTTCACTTCGTGGCCAGGTCATTCATTGTCCGAGAATGCATGCTACAAATCGTGGCCTCAACCAATCGTGACCACTACTAATTACTGGCACTAATTGCCACCTTGTCATGTTAGTGAAGCCAATGTAACCAGACATTGACTAGAGAAGCATCGGATAGGGATGGCATCTCTGGAACACATTCCATACCTATCGTTGGGAGCCAATACTTCACAGCTGCCACTTTCATGCACTGAACTCTAAATATGGAAGGATATAGTCTATGATGTGCAAGGGTCCTTTCCTTTGTGGGGTGTGGGGGTGGAGGAGGTTGATACCTATCTTTTTAGCTTTCTGTCAGGATGACATTCTCATAGTGGAGCATGAACAGTTTGGTTATGGAATATACATTTGGATAAGGTTACATACTTCAGAGCTCCTTATCAAAGCATGACATTGAGTTCTTGTGAAGCCTCCAGGGCTCAGCAGTGCTGTTATTAAAATGAGGCTCTCCTTCCAACATAGCCCACAGCTAATCTGGTTACGCATTTGTCATGATTTGGAGCTGCTGGTGTTGGACTGAGGTGGGCAAAGTTAAAAATCATACAACACCAGGTTACAGTCCAACAGGTTTATTTAATAAGATAAGATAAAGATAAGATAAAGATTACTTACAGTGTGGAAACAGGCCCTTTGGTCCAACAAGTCCACACCGACCCTCCGCAGAGCACTATCTTTCAAAGCACTGCTCCTTCATCAAGTAGCTGACGAAGAAGCAGTGCTCAGAAAGCTAGTGCTTCCAAATAAACCTATTGGACTGGAATCTGTTGTTGTGTGATTTTGAATCTGTCATCGACATTGCTGTAATAACAAGCTAGGACTGAAGAAGACCAAGCTGAGAGAAGACCTGCTTGAAATATTAAAATTAATGAGATGTCTGGATGGAGTAAACAGGGAAAAGAAGTTTCCGCTCACACAAGGATTGAGAATGAATTGGCTGAGATAATAGAATGAAAAATTATTCACTTGTGTGCATCCATTTTGTGTCTGTGTCTCCTGCCTGTGAGGTGCTGCTGTTCTGTGTGAGCCCAGTGAATGGAGCTTTGCTGGAGGCAAGCTCCTAACTTTCCCCAGGGGAGACCGCTAATGGCCTTGCTAGATGGTCTTGAGCAGCTCTGACCTAAGTAGGTCTGGCTTTGCACTACACCATTTCAGAATGAGCAGTAGCAGGACACTGGTAGAGTGGTAAGTGTAGGAGCAAAAGTACTGTCACCCTGAGACAGGACAAGATATGATGCCATGGCCACTTCCTGATGTGGTATTCCAGTAATCCTATAGTCTGTTGGAGAACATATAATTAAGGGGTGGAAGTAGGCCATTTCCCTCTCTGGCCTACTCCACCAGTCAATAAATTATGGCCCTTTTGCCTCCTTTTCACAGATCCACTTGATAAGCCTAAGAATATGAATTAGGTGCAGAAGGAAGCAGTTCAGCCCCTCAAACCTGTTCTGACATTGAGACCGATAGTGTGCTGGTAAGATTGCATTGCCCTAATCAGTTTGATGACCTCTCAGAAAATGGCCCCGGTAAGTGAGTATATGTGGAAGAAAGTGAGGACTGCAGATGCTGGAGAACAGAGTCGAGAGTGTGGTGCTGATAAAGCACAGCATCCGAGATGCAGGAGAATCAACATTTCTGGCATAAGCCCTTCATCAGTATATCCTCAAATGCTGTATCCTATCAATGGCATCAGTACTCTCAGTACTTCCAGTCTGACCTTGCTGATAAATCTCAGTTGGAACTTTCATTCTGACCCTTCAGGTTCTGGTTGAAGCTGTTTTGTGCAGGGATGGAAGTGGAGACATTTCTGTCAGATGTTGCATTGCGCTTGGGTCCACAAATGTGTTGATGTGTTTATTCATCATTTCCATGCTCGAAGGAATGGGCAATCAGGTGCCACGCCAAATGGGTGCCAGTCTCCTTTATGCTCCTTGGCACTACACTTTGGCTTTCTAGCTGGCTTTCCAGTTCATCAGGCAATTCAGTGTGTACACTTCAGCCTCCCTCTGCAACTTGGTCAATCTTTTCACCTGAGTCCTCCACAGCTCACTGCTCTCAGACTGGCCCTAAGCAATTTCAGGTTGCCACAATGATTGGTGCGGACTCCAGTGTTCAAAGGGACTTGCAAGGCATCAGACCAACTACGTCTCTGTACTCAACAGATTTCTGAGATGAAGCTATCAATGCTAGGTAAGAGTCCTGAGTGATAATGATTATTGGTCAGTGATTGATGAACTGATGTGGTGAATTGAGGAGTGTCTGTGGCTAGGTTTTTGTTGATAGGGAGAGACATTCACTGACCTTGGCCATTTTTGTGAAGCTATTAAACTTATTGTGGCACTATAATCTTACTGCACACCACAAGGTACTATGCTTTAGCTGAAGTACTTGACTTGATAGCATGATGTTTAGAATTAGAATCCCTACAGTCAGCCCAACAAGTCCACACCGACTCTCCGAAGAGCAACCCACCCAGACCCATTCCCCTAACCTACATTTACCCCTGACTTAATGTCCTACATATGGGCAATTTAGCATGGCCAATTCACTGATCTTGCAGATCTTTGGATTGTGGGAGGAAACCAGAGCAAACCCGCGCAGACACGAGGAGAATGTACAAACTCCATACAGACAGTCACCCAAGGCTGGAATCGAACCTGGGTCCCTGGTGCTGTGAGGCAGCAGTACTAACCACTGAACCACCGTGCTGCCCAAATCTTGAGGACCAACATGTTTACTTCTGCTTTTAATTTGTATATTTGTATCAGTTATTGGTGTGGTTGGGAATGTGGAGTTGAGGCATCAATCTGCTCAAACATCATTTTATTGAAGGGTAGAACAGGCTGGAGGGGCTGAATGGCCACCGCCAATTCCTAATTCATACATTCATTTGTTAGTAAGGGCACAGAGGTGAAGAGCAGGACCGTAAAGGTAGTCTCAGTCTTTTCTTTAGTAGTTAAGCCTCAAAGTGGGATTTTAACAGGGAATGTTGTGTAGCCCACTAGGACAATTGTAACACTGCAGGTCAATTATCTAAACCAATGTGCAAGCCTCTGACTGATGTGGAGCACAGTCTTTTGGCCAGGAAAATGACAGAACAGATGGTAGAGCTACTGAAGATGTGGTTCAGCTGAGTATTCCCATTATCCTGGGAATACTGCAGCAAGCAAGCTGTCTGGTGGACCACTTGGAATCCCAACAATTTGGCCCATCGAATCCACACTGATCCTCCAAACAGCATCCCATCCCCCAACCCCTTCCAAGTAAGGGGCAATTCAGCATGACCAAGCTACCTAACCTGGGAGGAAATCAGAACACCCAGAGGAAACCCACTCAGACACAGGGAGAATATGCAAACGCCCGAGGCTGGAATCAAACCCAGGTCCCTGGCACCGTGAGGCAGCAGCACTAACCCCAAAGCCACTCTTTCACGATGGAATTCAAATGGTGACAATAGTTTGAAATTTATTCTGCATTTGGTGCTGAATAAATCACGACTACCTCCTCTTTAATTTTAATTCTGCACATGGTATATTCGATCAAAAGTGAAGATTGGATAAATGGGTGATCCAAGTCATGATATATTCATTTCTCTGCTTTTATTTTTAAATTGGATTTGATCAACATGCTTCCAAAGCTTAATTTGCTTTATTTTCTTTCTCCAATGGTTCTCTCTGACTTTCTCTATTTATGTCTCTTTTCTCAGAGTTAGTTAAAAATCACACAGCACCAGGTTATACTCCAGCATGTTTATTACTGTAATCCTTTGCTAAAAATTCTGTGTCTTAAGATGTTGCTCCACAGCTACCTGATGAAGGAGCAGTGCTCCAAAAGCTGGTGCTTCCAATTAAACCTGTTGGACTATAACCTGTGTTGTGTGATTTTAAACTTTGTCCACCCCAGTCCAACACCAGCACCTCCACATCATGGCTCTCAGAGTTAGACACTGATACAGTGTAACGATTTCATGCCTGAGTAACATTCCTATATGTTCATTCTTCGACGAAGCGGTGAGTGTGAAAGCCTATTTGAGCTTTGAAGAATATATCCAATGCAATTTTCCTTACTGAATATTCACTTGTGCACTTTTCCCAGGTGTTGCTGGGTAACAAGGGGAATTAGGTAACATGGGCAGCGTTTTCAGGATCTGCTGAAGTCAGGAATGGAGGCAGAATGACTTCGAAAATGCCAGCACCAACTGTGGCTGCTTGTCCGACATGCTTCCAGGTGTCAACGACTTTAAGGGTGACATGGTATCACGGTGGTTAGCACTGCTGCCTCACAGCGCCAGGGCCTGGGTTTGATTCCAGCCTTGGGCGACTATCTGTGTGGAGGTTACACAATTCCCCGCTCTTGTCTGTATGGGTTTCTGCCAGGCACTCTGCTTTCCTCCCACAGTGCAAAGCATGATATGACCGTGGCTATAAAAGATGTATTTTGTCCTTTTTTTTTAAATCAAATGAGGTTGAGGCAGAAGTGCTGAGTATTTTGCTTCTAGCAAGTAAAGTAAACAGCTAGTGAGGCCTTGGGGATTTTTTAAATTTAGGAGCAATAGAAATAGCCTGAATGGGTGGCATCAAGCTCTCACGGAACCAGAAATTTAGTTTTAGTTTCCGGCAGCAGTTGCTGGGGTCTTGAAGATGGGTATGGAAGTTCTTTTCCTCTCTCTGTTAGAGCTAAAAGCTGGGGTTCTCTTCCTGCCGCTAGAAGTGAATGTGAGATAATCTATTTTACTGACTTTGCCTTTGCCAAAGGTGTGTTTAATGGATGTTCCTGTGTTGACACAGTTGCTGTCTAGTAGTTACCCTGTATACTCGTGTAATAGTCGATCTCATGTAAAAGTCGACACCTACTTTTGGCCAAATAACCTGGAATTTTCCATATGTCTTGTATAAAAGTTGATACTAGTTCTTCATAGATAACAGATCAATGTTGGTGAGTCAGTATGCCGGCCATCACATCCCACTCCAGCTTCCCAGTCTGCTGGCTGTTGTGTTCCATTCCTGGTTTTCAGAACTACCATAATTAATTTTCTTTGCTTCATTCATTTAGAGATCAATTGAGCTTCTGCTAATGATACGGTATGAATTTGGTGGGCATGAATTTCAGTCCTCAAAAGTAGTATCCATGTAACAGTTGACCCCATAAATTTAACCTTAAAAAATAGTCAAAAAATCTGACTGTTACTTTAGTAAATATGGTAAATAATCTAGTATTCTGTTAAGTTTTCCAATAGAATTACAGGTAAGCCATTGCTTTTCTTTCCTTGTTACTTTCTATGTATTTTAACTGCAGTGTATGAATAAAACATGTTTTGCTTCAAGCCTGATAGATTGACCAATCGAATTTAACCCAGCACTTGCTTTTAAAGTAAGAAAAGTTAAAGTCTACACTTGTTTTGAGGGATCCAGAACAAAAGACATGCCGGTTCGGTAAATTGGCAATGCTAAAAATGGCCCGAGTGTGTCCAGGGATGTGTAGGTTAGGTGGGTTAACTATGGTAAAAAGCCCAGGGCGAATTAGGTGGCGAGGGTCTGGGTGTGGTGCTCTTCAGAAGTCTGTTACAGATGCAATGGGCTGAATGGCCTCTTTGTGCACTATAGGAATTCTATGATTCTCAGATCAGAGTTGGGAGAGCTGTCCAACCCCATAAGTCAGGCAAGCAATTAGATCTGTTAGGGACCTTCTTCATGGTAGGTCTTGGAAATCAACTGTGGAGGCACGTACCCATGGGCATGTTTAGATTAGATTCCTGAAGGTATGGACAAGTCCGCACCAACCCTTTGAAAAGCAACACACTAAGACCCATTTCCCTACCCTATATTTACCCCAGACTAATGCACCTAACACTATGGTCAATTTAGCAGGGCCAATTCACCTGACCTGCACATCTTTGGATTGTGAGAGGAAACCAGAGGAAACCCACACAGACACAGGGAGAACATGCAAACGCCACACAGTCAGTCACCCAAGGCAGGAATTGAACCCAGATCCCTAGTGCTGTGAAGCAATAGTGCTAACCACAGAGCCACCGTCTCGCCCATTTGTGAGCTTCAGACAAATCTGCTAGCCCTTCCTGCAGGCCTGTGTGCCTGGATACAACCAGAGGCTTCCTGTAGTCTGTCTGTCTCTTTCCCACAACCTGTCATGCCTCACCACCATGGTGGCTTGACTGCTTTCTCCAATTTTCAGTTCTACTTCAAAAAGAAGTTGCTGGAGGGCATCATCTTACTAAAGCATCTCTTTTAGTGACCGTGTGGGTGGCACAGTGGCACAGTGGTTAGCACTGCTGCCTCACAGTGCCGGAGACCTGGGTTCAATTCCTGCCTCAGGCGACTGACTGTGTGAAGTTTGCACGTTCTCCCCGTGTCTGCGTGGGTTTCCTCCGGGTGCTCCAGTTTCCTCCCACAGTCCAAAGATGTGCAGGTCAGGTGAATTGGCCATGCTAAATTGCCCGTAGTGTTAGGTAAGGGGTAAATGTAGGGGTATGGGTGGGTTGCACTTCGGCGGGTCAGTGTGGACTTGTTGGGCCGAAGGGCCTGTTTCCACACAGTAATGTAATCTAATCTAATCATTCTTTCCAAACCATACATCACTGAATTGGCCCTTTAACTGGCCCTTGAGTCTCAAGATCCTGCTCATCTCTGTGCCAGTTTAATGCAAAAAGTGACACATACTCCATGGGAGGTTGGGGCAATTCAAAAGCCAGAAACTATCCCAGCAGCTGCTTTCTGTCCTCAAAGTGAAAATTGAACCCTATATGTTAATTTTTTACCAATCTTTAAGATGTGTTCTGGTGCTATACAATTTTGATTGCCTATTGATGTACACTTTAGGATAAGGCATTTTAATGGAACACTTAATGAATAAATTTGGAGAAATAAATTGCGGAGGCAGAGCTTCTGTACAGTTTTGGCCACTTTTAATCAGCTTGTTAGAATTTTCAATTAGATATTGTGAATGATTGGTAAAGGTATATTTTCTGCAGTGATATATATACAGATCCAAATACAAATCAATCATTAATGTTTTAATAAGTGCAAGATTCCGAGCACTTCCTTTCCAGAGGTACGGTATGTCAGGCCCCTGATGATTACCTTCTTCCCTGAGACAGTGCTTCACTTACCTTTTCATTTGACGTAACGGAGCATTTTGGCATTCATTGGTTAAATACATTATACAATGAGGCGTCTGTGCCTGATAAATTGAAAGGTTGGTTGTTTGGGAATTTTTTAGTTTCCCAGACAAAGGCTTTGGAATTTCTTATGCTTACAGGCGAAACAAGTTTGCTTATCTGTCAGATGGCTGGTCTGCTCCCGTTGTTTCAAAATGTTATTTTTTATATATCTCAAGGAGATTTGTGGTAGACGGAAAAAATGTCTAACACAATAGCTGTTTTAAATAATTCGCTCAGAAATGTTTTTTTTAAGAGATTGCTGTTTCGAGGCCAAATTTTTGTGCATACTTTAATCTTATTTTTTCACAAGCAGTTTATGGAAATCCTACACCTCACTACCCATGGAGGGTGAACATGAGCGATGATGAGATGTATAGAAGTACATGACTTGCCATTTGGCACAACCTATGCTGATGTTTTTACACCAAGCATTTCACATCCCACGTTACATACTCCTTCGCACTTTTCCCACATTTTGTTATTCCCTTCTTTCTCATCGACGTATGAAGTATTCCCTTAAGTACATTGTTGGTTCCTGTTTTAATTACTCCATATAGCAGCAAGTTCTATATTCTCATCAAACTCTGCGTGTAGATATTTCTCCTGTTAGAGGCTATCTGATATTTATTCCTCCTACTGCTGGATTTACCCACATAGTAACAGTTTCCCCACATTGGTCCTTTCAGATGTTTTCATTATTTTAAAGACTCATATCATTTCTCTTCTTTTCGTCTTCTCTCTTTCCAGCTCAATACTCCTCACTTCCTCAATCTTACCTGATAACCTCCTCCTTCCAATTGTGGTAACCTCTCTGTTAATCATTACTGCACTTTGTCCAGTATTTTAAATAGTCTCTTGCAATACGGTGGCCAGAACAGCACTCAGTCATAGTCACAACAAAGGTTCTGTATAAATGTAACATTACCTCCCTACTTTTATATTCTGTTTCTCCAGAAATGAACAACAGCTTCTTGATTGTACTATCTCCAGTTTCATCAACTTGTGTTGCTTCTTTACAACTTTTGCATTTGTATTTGCATGTGATTGCCTACACCCCTTTTAGTTTCTCACATTACAGTGAATAAATCATTCACTTACACTTGCTGACCTGGACCACCTACATCTTGCTATGTGAAGTTTGATTTGCCTTTCCTATGTCCTCTCTGCAAATCTATTTGTGTTTCCCTGTAATTTAATGCAACAAGGAGGAAGTGAGGACTGCGGATGCTGGAGATCAGAGTCAAAGAATGTGGTACTGGAAACGCACAGCAGGATAAGCAGCATCCGAGGAGCAGGACAGTCGATGTTTCGAGCATAAGCTCTTCATCAGAAATGTGGAGGGGGTGGGGGTGGTTTGGGAAGCCGTGGGCTGAGAGATAAATGGGTGAGTGGGGCTGGGGGAGGTAGCTGGGAATGCGATAGGTGGGTGTGAAGTTGATAAGTCGGGAAAGAGGGCAGAACGGATTGATGGGAAGGAAGATGGACAGGTAGGACAGGTCATGAGGGTGGTGCCAAGTTCAGCCAATCCAATGAAAGTGTCAGTGGAAAGTTCAGCCAATCCAATGAAAGTGTCAGTGGAAGGGTATTGGTTGGGTCGACGGGAGAGGAAGAAACCAAGGGCTTGGAGGCCTTCATCATAGGGACTAGATGTCCATAGTGAAGATGAGGCATTGGAGGCCAGGGAAATGAAAGTCATGGAGGATCCTTCCACAACTGACAGAGAGTTACCTGTACTTCCACACAAGTCACCTACTGTGTCCATTGCTCTTGGTGTGGTCTTCACTACACTGGGGAGATAGGATGCAAACTTATGGAGCGTTTCAGAGACACATGCACCAAACAACCCCACTGCCCTGTGACCAAACATTTTAACTCCCGCTCCCACTCCGCCAAGGACTTGCAAGTCCTGGGCCTCCTCCACAGCCAAACACTTACCACCCAACACCTGAAGGAAGAACGCTGTATTTTCCATCTTGGGACCCTCCAACCAGACAGGATCAGTGTAGATTTCACCTGTTTCTTCATCTCCCCTTTCCCCATCTTATCCCAGAGCTAACCTTCCAACTCAGTACCAGCGTCTTGAACTGTCCTACCTGTCCATTTTCCTTGCCACCTGTCCGCTCCACCCTCCGCTCTGATCTATCACCATCATTCCTCACCTCCATCTACCTATAGCATTCCCAGCTACCTACTCCCAGCCCCACCCATGCCCCCTCCCATTTATCTCTTCATCCCAGAGGCTCCCTGCCTTCATTCCTGATGAAGGACTTTTGCCTGAAATGTTGATTTTCCTGCTCCGTGGATGCTGCCTGATCTGCTGTGCTTTTCCAGCACCACTCGAATCTAGACTCTGATCTCCAACATCTGCAGTCCTCACTTTTGCCCTATAATTTGATGCAGTCTGCCATTTTTAATGACTAAGTACATCCTCTCCCCCACATCAGCACCACTCATCTGTGTTTCATTCCCAAAATTCAAAACTTTAACTCCAAAATTAAGCCACGATGTGGAGGCGCTGGTGTTGGTCTAGGGTTGACTAAGTTAAAAATCACACAACACGGTGGCACAGTGGTTAGCACTGCTGCCTCACAATGCCAGAGACCCGGGTTCAATTCCTGTCTCAGGCGACTGACTGTGTGGAGTTTGCACATTCTCCGTGTGGGTGTGCTCCGGTTTTCTCCCACAGTCCAAAGATGTGCAGATTAGGTGAATTGGCCATGCTAAATTGCCCGTAGTGTTAGGTGTAGGGGTCTGGGTGGGTTGCGCTTCGGCGGGTCGGTGTGGACTTGTTGGGCCGAAGGGCCTGTTTCCACACTGTAGGTAATCTAATCTAAAACCAGGTTATAGTCCAACAGGTTTATTTGGAAGCACTAGTTTTCAGAGCATTGCTCCTTTTTTAGGTAGCGAGTGGGGCAGGATCATAAGACACAGAATTTATACCCAATGAAGTAGCAGTGCTCCGAAAACTTGTACTTCTAAATAAACCTTTTTTTTACTACAACGTAGTGTTGGGTGATATTTAACTTTGTCCAAAATTAAGCACAAATTGCTCATTAAATAACCTCCATAAAGTCATTGCATTTCCCATTGATGTTGCTCACACTGAGTTTGAGGACGCAGGTTTCTATGTAAAAACACAAGAATGGCAGATGCTGGAGATCTGAAACAAAAAGAGAAATTACTGGTGTAACTCAGCAGGTCTGACAGCATCTACGGGAAGAAAGTAGAGATAGTGATTTGTGTGCAGTGACTCTTAGTCAGAACTTTTGGCAGCTGGGAAAAAGTTGGATTCAGGCTGGAGCTGAGGTTGGAGGAGGTGAGTGCAGATGAGTGGATAGGTGGATAGGTGGAGATGGAGCACAGAGAGAAGGAGATGTAGCAAAAACAGAAATTGCTGGGAAAGCTCAGCAGGCCTGGCAGCATCTGTGGAGAGAAATCAGAGCTAACATGTCGGGTTGAGTGACCCTTCCTCGTTTCTGATTGACAGCATCCGCAGTTCTGTCGGTTTTAGATGGAGGTACAAAATGAATAGGTAAAGCAGGTAGTAGTAGCTGAGGGCCACACTCTCTCAGAATTGCAAAGGACCCACTCTGTACTACATCCTCAGGAGAATCCATACTCTCAACAAACAGTATTTCAATTCCATCTCAAACATCAAAAACTGTAAGTACAACAAACTTTTATCCACCCACCTCCATAACCAGCGCACCTCATACATTCCAGAAGATTCCCCTGGCCTCGGAAACGCCATTAGCCATGCGGCTGATGCAGCTACCACCACGACGCTGATTGATGATGTCACTTCTGCCCCCATCATGGCCACTCCCACAGCCACTTCCAGCCCTCACATCATCGCCGATGCCACACCCTCAGTGACTTCCGTCACCCCTACTGCCGTGTCTGCCACCACCAG
>NC_057712.1:13290164-13301794 GCF_004010195.1 Chiloscyllium plagiosum | reverse complement strand
GGGTATGGAGGTGCTGGGCCTCCTCCACCGCCGCTCCCTCACCACCAGACGCATGGAAGAAGAGCGCCTCATCTTCCGCCTCGGAACACTTCAACCCCAGGGCATCAATGTGGATTTTAACAGTTTCCTCATTTCCCCTTCCCCCACCTCATCCTAGCTTCTAACCTCCAGAAACTCGATCCCCTGACCTGTCCGGACTTGTCCGACCTGCCCAGCTCCTTTTCCACCTATCCTCTCCACCCTCTCTTCCCTGACCTATCACCTTCATCTCCTTCCCCACCTACCTATTGTACTCTATGCTACTCTCTCCCCACCCCCACTCTCCTCTAGCTCATCTCTCCATGCTTCAGGCTCTCTGCCTTTATTCCTGATAAAGGGCTTTTGCCCGAAACGTCGATTTTGCCTGTCCTCGGATGCTGCCTGAATTGCTGTGCTCTTCCAGCACCACTAATCCAGAAGCAGGTAGTAGGTCAGGACAGAAGAAAAGCAGAATGAGTGGTATCAGTAAGAGGTATCAGTAAGAGGAAATGGGTAGGTTGTATGGAAAGCAACACATGTAATATGATAATTTGATTATGAGTAGGTGAGAATAGGTTACTGTGGTAAAACAGTACGGGGTGTGAGGTGGGTAGTAAACGTGGGAGGATGGAATCAGGCTCAAAAGTTATCAAACTCTAAAACTGGATTTTGATCAGATGGGCCAATGGGCTGAGAAGTGGCAGGTGGAGTTTAATTTAGATAAGTGCGAGGTGCTGCATTTTGGGAAAGCAAATCTTAGCAGGACTTATACAGTTAATGGTAAGGTCCTAGGGAGTATTGCTGAACAAAGAGACCTTGGAGTACAAGTTCATAGCTCCTTGAAAGTGGGCTGACCGGTAGAGAGGATAATGAAGAAGGCGTTTGGTATGCTTTTCTTTTTTGGTCAGAACATTGAGTACAGGAGTTGGGAGGTCATGTTGTGGCTGTACAGAACATTAGTTAGGTCACTTTTGGAATATTGCATGCAATTCTAGTCTCCTTCCTATCGGAAAGATGTTGTGAAACTTGAAAGGGTTCAGAAATTATTTACAAAGATGCTGTCAGGGTTTGAGAATTTGAACTACAGGGAGAGGCTGAACAGGCTGGGGCTTTTTTCCCTGGAGCATCGGAGTCTGAGGGGATGATCTTTTGATGTTTGTAAAATCATGAGGGGCATGGATAGGATATGATTTGGAGATGCCGGTGTTGGACTGGGGTGCTCCACAACCACCTGATGAAGGAGCAGCGCTCCAAAAGCTAGTGTTTCCAAATAAACCTGTTGGACTATAACCTGGTATTGTGTGATTTTTAACTATGAATATGATAAATAGACGAAGTCTTTTCCCTGGGGTGGGAGAGTCCTGAACTCGAGGGCGTAGTTTTAGGGTGAGAGGGGAAAGATTTAAAAGGGACCTAAGGGGCAATGTTTTCATGCAGAGGGTGGTACATGAGGGAATAAGCTGTCAGAGGAAGTGGTAGAAGCTAGTATAATTGCAACATTTAAAAGGCATCTGGATGGGTATATGAATAGGAAGGGTTTGGAGTGATATGGGCCAGGTGTTGGCAGGTGGGACCAGATTGAGTTGGGATATCTGGTCGGCATGGACGAGTTGGACCGAAGGGTCTGCTTCTGTGCTGTACATATCAATGACTCTATGACTGTATGCTGAGTTCATAGAATTCATACAGTGGGGAAACAGGCCATTCGGCCCAACAACTCCAAAGAGCATCCCACTCAGACCCATCCCCTGACCCTTTCCCTGTAAGCCCACATTTCCTACAGCTAACCCACGTAATCAACACATCCCTGAACAGTATGGGCAATTTAACGTGGCCAATCCACCAAGTGCTAGAGCTCCAGAGCTTCCAAGGTCCCCAAATGGAGAGTGAGATGTTGCCCGGTGCGCTTATGCTGAGGCTGTCTGTAATACTGTAGCAGGCAGAAATGTGACAGGAAGGTTGGCATGGGAACACGATGATGTGTTGGAAGTGGCAGGCAGCTGAAATTCAGAGTCATTTTTGCCAACAGAGTGTAGGTGTTCTGCAAAGCAGTAACCCAGTCTATGTTTCATTTCTCCAGTGTAGAGGAGTCCACATTGTGAACAGCAAGTAGGGGAGATTATAATTAATGAAGTAAATCGCTGCTTCACCTGGAAGGTGTGTCCAGGGCCTTGGAAGCTGCGGTAGGAGGAAGTAACTGGACCGGTGTTACACCATCTACAATTGTAGGAAGATGCCACGGTGTGTGGGGAGGTGTTGGGAGTGGAGGAGGGGTAAACCAGAGAACTCCAGTGGCTGTGGTCCCTGCAGAATGCTGATGAGGGAGGGGAGAAGGGTGGAATATGTGCCCAGTCTCTGCAAACTGTTGGAGGTGACACAAATGATGGCTTACAGTCCTTTGGATGCAGCGACTGGTGAGTCTAGAAAGATTTTCCTCTTTGGGATAGAGTTCCAGTAAATTGAGGCTTTCATCCACCTCTCCAGATCCAACAATCTTCTTTTTCCATTTATACTTCTGGAAAATTTCTGTTCTCCTTATTTGGTTCTCTTTTTTGCTGTTTCTTTGTCTCTCGCCTCTTCTGTTTCCCTCTTGTTGCTCATTTTCTTCTCGTTCTCTCTCACATTGTGGTTTACTCATTTGAGGAGGAGGAAATGGGTAGGTTGTATGGAAAGCTCTCACTCATTTAATCCTCCCAAGCTATTGACCCCTTCTACGCTCTGTACCTCCCACTTACACAATGGGGAGATCTCAACATCTCACTGATTGAATCATAGAATCCCTACAGTGTGGAAACAGACCATTTGAACCAACAAGTCCCCACTGATCGTTTGATGAGTAACCCACCCAGAACCATTCCCCTACCCTATTATCCTATATTTACCCCTGACTCATGCACCTAATCTACACATCCCTGAACACTATGGTCAATTCACCATGGCCAATTCATCTAACCTGCACAGTTTTGATTGTGGGAGGAAAGTAGAGCACCTGGAGGAAACCCACACAGACATAGGGAGAATGTGCAAACTCCATGCAGAGAAGCTGAAATCGAACCCGGGTCCCTGATTTTGTGGGACAGCAGTGCTGACCACTGAGCCACCGCGCTGCCCCATTCACTTCCATCATACTCAGTCATGCCTTTTGTCTCATTACTGGAGAAACTGTCACATATTTGAGTCAACACGGCCAACACTGGTGTATCATGATTGCTCTTGGGGGAGTTGAAAGCTCTATACCTGCCTGCCTAGTTAGCTTAATTGTGCTGTGCTATACTGCTGCCCTCTGATCTCTGAGTTACTTCATCTTAACGCAGATGTATGTAGCATAAAACAGTTCACCAACTAACATTAGGATGTCATAAAACTTGATTGAGTTTTTTGAGGAAGTAACAAAGAGGATTGATGAGGGTAGCGCGGTAGATGTGATCTATATGGACTTCAGTAAGGCATTCGACAAGGTTCCCCATGGTAGATTGATTACCAAGGTTAGATCTCACGGAATACAGGGTGAACTAGCCATTTGGATACAGAACTGGCTCAAAGGTAGAAGACAGAGGGTGTTGGTGGAGAGTTGTTTTTCAGACTGGATGCCTGTGACCAGTGGAGTGCCACAAGGATTGGTGCTGGGTCCTCTACTTTTTGTCATTTACATAAATGATTTGGATGTGAGCATAAGAGGTACAGTTAGTAAGTTTGCAGATGACACCAAAATTGGAGGTGTAGTGGACAGCGAAGAAGGTTACCTCAGATTACAATAGGATCTGGACCAGATAGGTCAGTGGGCTGAGAAGTGGCAGATGGAGTTTAATTCAGATAAATGCGAGGTGCTGCATTTTGGGAAAGCAAATCTTAGCAGGACTTATACGCTTAATGGTAAGGTCCTGGGGAGTGTTGCTGAACAAAGAGACCTTGGAGTGCAGGTTCAAAACTCCTTGAAAGTGGAATTGCAGGTAGATAGGATAGTGAAGAAGGCTTTCCCTTATTGGTCTGAGTAAGGAGGACATGTTGTGGCTGTACAGGACATTGGTTAGGCCACTGTTGGAATATTGCATGCAATTCTGGTCTCCTTCCTGTCGGAAAGATGTTGTGAAACTTGAAGGGGTTCAGAAAAGATTTACAAGGATGTTGCCAGGGTTGGAGGATTTGGGCTATAGGGAGAGGCTGAACAGGCTTGAACTGTTTTCCCTGGAGCATCGGAGGCTGAGGGGTGACCTTACAGAGGTTTACAAAATTATGAGGGGCATGGATAGGATAAATAGGCAAAGTCTTTTCCCTGGGGTTGGGGAGTCCAGAACTAGAGGGCATAGGTTTAGGGTGAGAGGGGAAAGATATAAAAGAGACCTAAGGGGCAACTTTTTCACGTAGAGGATGGTACGTGTTTGGAATGACCTGCCAGAGGAAGTGGTGGAGGCTGGTACAATTGCAACATTTAAGAGGCATTTGGATGGGTATATGAATAGGAAGGGTTTGGAGGAATATAGGCCGGGTGCTGGCAGGTGGGACTAGATTGGGTTGGAATATCTGGTCGGCATGGAATGGTTGGACCAAAGGGTCTGTTTCCATGCTGTACATCTCTATGACTCTATGGTTCTATGAAGTCTAGCGTGACCTCATTCCAACCCCCAGCACCACCATCAGATGGAATAGTGGACAGACTTTGGGGAATTAGGAGATGAGTTACTCACCATAGAAGTCCAAGCTCTTGGAGCTCCATACTTTGTATAGATGATCAGATTTGATTACTTACAGTGTGGAAACAGGCCCTTCGGCCCAACAAGTCCATACCAACCCTCTGAACAGCAACCCACCCAGACCCATTCCCCTACACTTACCCCTACACCTAACACTACGGGCAATTGAGCATGGCCAATTCACCTGCACATTTTTGGACTGTGGGAGGAAACCAGAGCATCCGGAGGAAACCCATGCAGACACGGGGAGAATGTGCAAACTCCATACAGGGGGAATTGAACCCAGGTCTCTGGCGCTGTGAGGCAGCAGTGCTAACCACTAGGCCACTGTGCCACCCAGTATGCTCTGCTCAGTTCAGATTCTGACAACTAGTAACCTCCAGGATGTGAATAGTGGGAAATTCTGTCTTGGAAATACTATTGAAACTCAAAGAGAGATGGTTAGGTTATCTCCTTTTTAGAGATGGCTTGCTTGTGTGAGATGCAAATCATCTCAGTCCAAATTTGGATGATGTCTGTGTCTTGCTGCATATGGACATATATGCTTTATTATCTGAGGAGTTGTAAATAGTGGGAGAAAGTAAGGACTGCAGACACTGGAGATCAGAGTCGAGAGTGTGGTGCTGGAAAAGCACAGCAGGCCAGACAACACCTGAGGAGCAGGACAATCAATGTTTCGGCCATAAGCCCTTCATCAGGAGTTGTGCATGGTGCTAATCATTGTCTTGGCCAATAATTATATATCAGACCACATCAGTTAAACTGTTTAGCTGGTCATTATCACTGATTATGGAATGTTGCTCTGTACAAATTAGTTGCTGTGTATCTTCCAATACAATGGCAATGCAAGTATTTTTTGCTTCTACATTCTACAATAACTTGCACATGTATAGACTGATCAAGGACATACAAACAGAAACACAAATAAATTATGACTTGGAGGTGCCAGTGTTGGATCTGGCTGTGGACAAAGTTAAAAATCACACAACACCAGGTTATAGTCCAACAGGTTTAGTTGGAAGCACTAGCTTTCGAAACGCTGCTCCTTCATCCACAACCACTTGATGAAGAAGCTATTGCTTCCAAAATAACCAGTTGGACTATAACCTGGTATTGTAAAATTTTTAACAAATAAATTAGAAGCAGAATTAGGTCAGTTGGCCCTTGAAAACTATTTCACTATTCAATAAAATCAAAGCTGATCTGATTTCTCCACATTCCTGCCTGATGTAGTTATCTTTCATGCCCTTGCTTGTCAAGAATCTATCAACCTCTGCCTTAAAAATATTCAAACAGTGTGTGCTTTCACTGCCTTTTGAGGAAAAGAGTTCCAAAACCCTTTGAGAGAAAACATTTCTCCTCATTTCTGTCTTAAATAGGCAATACACTAGTCTCAAACATTAACCCCTAAATTATTTCACTAAAGGACATATCTCAGCCTGTCAAGATCATTCAGGATCTCATGTTTCAATCAAGTTGTCTGTTACTCTTCTAAACTTCAACAGATACAAGTCTAGCCTGTCCAAATTTTTCTCAAAGACAAAACACCTATTCCAGTTATTAGTCGAGTTGATGTTCTCAGAACTGCTTCCAACATATTTACATGCTTCCTTAATGAAGAGGTCAGCATTGTACACAGGACACTGAATCTCACCAATGCTCTGTAGAGATGAAGGATGAGTTCCTCATTTTTGTGTGCAATTCATCTCATGATAAACAATGGCATTCAATTAGATTTCATAATTATTTTACTGGCAAGAATAAAACTTTTGTGATTCATGTCTTTGGGCACCCAGATCCCTCTGCATCTCAGAACTCTATGGTCTCTCATGATTTAATTAATCTGCTTTTTTATTTGTTCTGCTGAAATGGACAATTTCACGTTTTCCCACAGGAACTTAGTCAGTTTCATTTTAATGCTTGTAGTAACTTGTACCCACTACACAAACTGGCAGCTCATGCAATAGGTACAAATGACGATCAGCCGAGGATATGGGACTGAGTTTCAAACACCACCCTGACGTATATCCGTGTCCATGCAAAATTGGAAAGAAAGTCTATGTTCCAAATGCTCCTTTGCCTGCGGCAGTGCATACACAAAATTATATGAGAGTTTGAAAGATGATCTTGCTCTGTATTGTCACTGTGCAACAAATGGTGAAACATTTCACAAATGTAATAACAACGATTGGTGGATAGTGCTTGCCCAATGCAGCCGTACAAACACACTTTCATTTATTATTCATAAAAAGGAGTCCAAACAGTTGGCCTGTGACAACTAAATGGTGAAATATTGACAGCAATAGAATGGAGAAAAGGGGAAGCCAGCCAGTGGAGAAATCGGATGTTGTAAAGAATACATTAGGATTGGGATGGAGCATTCCCAATCTTTGTGATCCAAAAAAAAATCAAAAATGAATTAAAAGAAAACATATTCTTTGGCAATTCTTTATGATTTTGGGATTGCTCAGTGCTGAGAGATATGAAAAATGCCTGCTCAGCTCATTTCTCCTCAAGTTGAATTCAAGGCACGAGAACAAGTATTTGTTCTGATTTTGACAGCTACATCACAGTGGACTCAAACTCTCGGCCTCAGCATGGACTCAAACTCCCGGCCTCAGTGTGGACTCAAATTCCTAGCCTCAATGTGGACTCAAACTCCTGGCCTCAATGTGGACTCAAACTCCCGGCCTCAGTGTGGACTCAAACTCCCGGCCTCAGTGTGGACTCAAACTCCTGGCCTCCGCATGGATTCAAAGTCCCGGCCTCAGTGTGGAGTCGAACTCCCAGCCTCAGCATGGAGTCTAACTCCCGGCCTCAGTGCGGACTCAAACTCCCGGCCTCAGTGCGGACTCAAACTCCCGGCTTCAGCGTGGACTCAAACTCCCGGCCTCAGCATGGAGTCAAACTCCCGGCCTCAGCATGGAGTCAAACTCCCGGCCTCAGTGTGGATTCAAACTCCCAGCCTCAGCATGGATTCAAACTCCCGGCCTCAGCATGGAGTCAAACTCCCGGCCTCAGCATGGATTCAAACTCTCAGCCTCAGCATGGATTCAAACTCCTGGCCTCAGTGTGGACTCAAACTCCCGGCTTCAGCGTGGATTCAAACTCCAGGCCTCAGCATGGATTCAAACTCCCGGCCTCAGTATGGACTCTAACTCCAGTCCTCAGACTGGACTCGAACTCCTGGCTTTAGTGTGGCCTCGAACCCCTGGCCTTGAGGTGAAGTCCAACGTGGTCTGGGCTGGAAGGATTGTTATTCTGAACTCTTATTTCTCTATTTGTCAAATTTATTGTTGAATTTTTATTTCTTTACTTTTCTCTTTTTTTTCCCCTGAAAACCTTGGACTTTCCAATCTGTACCTAGGGACCTTGGATGGCGCTGTATGTGGCAACTTGTAAACTTTTCACTGCTGTCAAGTGAGCACATGTAACAATAAATTTAATTCTAATTCCGATTCTCTTTTCTTGGGTGGGAGTGTTCGACAGCTACTTCCAGTTCTGCCTCAAATTTGCCTCTAGTGGGAAAATGGGGGCTTAGAAATTCATGTAGCAGTCACTCATTGATTGGCCAAGGAACAGACAGCCAGCAGTTGAAAGCCTCTTCCAATGTCCAAGTTTCAGCAGTAATTTTCCAGCCATCTTTCTTCAAATTACCTCCCATTGAGTGGAACATGTTAATTAATTTTTCTGACTTTGATTTAACTGCAACATAAAATATATCACAAACCCCTGGCACAAAATTCTTTGTTGCTTTTCATGAATCTCAAAAAGCATTCTATTGCTCAGTGTTAAAATCCCTTGCTTTGAAGTACACAATGACAAATGCACCAAAAGAAGAATGTTGACGCAAAGGTTCAACTAAATTGCTTGACTTGCAGAGATGTGCCTTGTTTACCTCTATGTTCGATTGGATGACCTTACAGAAAAAAAACACTAAAGGCCACCACAGGCTCCAGAAAAGAGCTGAAAACTGTGCGGGAAAGCCCACATTTTTCCATATGTTGCATACTGCGCTTTGGTTAGATTTTCTTAAGGATCAATCAATAAACAGGTCAAAACATTATTTCCCCGATGCGTTCTTTGCCTACTGCTCCAGTATTAATTACCTGATGACAAGGTTCCGAAATCACTGTTCTCAGGATGATGGAGAAACAGCTGGACTGCAGAGATGAACGAAACCCGAACCAGAACACAATGTGATGTTTGGATTTTGCTTTTAAAAGCGTTATTAATCTAAAGCGAATTGAAATCTGTCAGCTGTTCCGTATAAATCCCAGGTGCTCTATACTTGATCCAAGTGAGCTTGGCATTGCCATAAAAGATTGCTGCACTCAGCCAAGTGCTGTTGCTTTCAGAGTTGAGCATGTTCTGCTGTTCATTGAACTGGAACTCAAAGCATTATGAGTATGTCTGCTTGCTTGCCATTTTCAAGTGGCAAACTAATGTTTTCTTTAATTGAACGTCAGGATTGAATCCAACTGACTTCGCCTATTTGCAATTCTCTTGTAAATGCACCAAAACTACAACTAGACACAGAAAAGAGGTGTGGTGAAAACTTAGTAAGTTATTAACAAAAATAGATGCAGGGCTAGGCTATTGACAATCTATCCCATTCAGTCACTGCAAAGGTGACTTTATGGATGATGTTTGAGTGACTTTTTTGGAAAATGAAGGAGGTTAACATCTATGCAGTATGAAACAGTATCTGTAACACATTGAAAGTGTCCTTTGTTCATCTTTATGCTGTAATTGTGCCATTTTGAACTGAGTAGACTTGGGACAATTTTTACTTCCATTGCCATATGCATTATAAACTCTGAATTTGCCAACAAATGTATGTGAGATTTCCTAATAAAGAGGGAACTCAGATAATCTTCCTCCTAATGTGTCAAAGTTTATTTTGCAGGATTAATGCTAAGTCATTTTACTTAATCTTTTCATAGATTTTCTAATTTCCTGAAAATGACACAATTCCTTTGTTCTGTTGACTGTCTTGCATCTCATTCAAATGGAAAGTGATTCTGTGTGAGCCTTTGTCGTGCAACCAAATACATACTGGACTTTTGGAGAAAACATTGGATAAACATAGACAGGAATATTAGGGTAACATTATTGGTCTCATGGTCTGGAGACAGGAGTTCAAATACCACTGCAGCAACCAGGGAGCTTAAATATAATTAATAAAGTAAATCATAGAAGAGAATCCTTGAATTGCAGAACCAGACCATTCAGCCCACACTGACCCTGCAAAGACCATCCTAACCAGACCCACCCCCCCATTTTACATGGACATCCCCAGACACAACGGGAAATTTAGCATGCCCAATCCACCCAACCTGCATATCTTAGGACTGTGGGAGGAAACCCATGCAGACTCCACACAGTCACCCAAGGGTGGAATCAAACCCAGATGCCTGGTGCTAACCACTGAGCCACCATGCCACCCTGGAATATGGCATAAAAATCTGGAATAAAAATCTAGAATAAGCAATAGTTATCTTAAAACTACTCAATTTTTGTAAAACCTCATTTTATTCACTAATGTTGCCTCAGCCAAGAAGTCTCATATCTTTACCCTCTCTGGCTAAGGCAAATTTAGAAACATTGCTTTGTATTTGTCTCTTAACCACCCTTTGCAATAACTCTGAAAAGATCAATCACTGAATTATATTGACTCACCATCATGTTCTCAAGGGCAACTAGGAGTTGGCCATAAGTGTTGGCCTGGTTAGTGACATCGCGCCCCCACCTCCGCACACCATTCTCCACGTGTGTATCAAAGCCAGTTCTACTCCAAAAAGACACATGAGTATTGAAAATATTTGGCACTTTTAGAAATAGGAAACCTGGCTCATTTTGGGTGAGAAGCGTGACATGCTGGAGGATGTGAGCTACTGCTTTGGCTCCAGAAGAGCTACCCCTAAATCATTGCACTCCCAGATGAGGAGAGAGGAATTGTGCCCACCCTCTCAATTTGGCTGCTAGGGGGTCAATTTACAAAGGATCCCCTCCCCATGTGGATACCTTCCTTCCAGATCAAATTAATTTATGTTTTGGAAAGAGCCAATTTAACCAAGTTAACAGAACAGAGAGTTTAAGTTACTAAATATGAAACAAAGTAATAATTCAGCGTGTATACACATGGGTTAGAAATAAGAAGCATGTCCAGAAAGGTAAAAGTCAGAACTCCATGGGTTGACTGTTAAGAGCAGGTAGCGCAATGTTAATAGTTGAACAGGCAATTTGGGATTCTTGCCTTTGCAGATTAGTTGAAACCCACCTATCCTGTTTCCTTTTGATGGGAGCTAGCTGGCAGCACTGAGAGCAAATGACTCCTTTACCTGCCTCATAGGGGTGACTAAAATTCTTTGAATGTGAACCCAGAAAGATTTACAAGGATGTTGCCAGGCTTTGAGGATTTGAGCTATAGAAAGAGGTTGAATAGGCTGATGCTGTTTTCCCTGGAACGTCAGAGGTTGAGGGGTGACCTCATGGAGGTTTATAAAATCATGAGGGGCATGGATAGGATAAATAGACAAAGTCATTTTCCCGGGTTGGGGAAGTACAGAAAGAGAGGGTACGGGTTTAAGTTGATAGGGGAAAGATTAAAAAGGGATCTAAGGGGCACAGGACTCTCCTCCCATTCTTATTAAATAATATAACTCGAGCAGAAAATCCATCTATCTATTTATTATAGAATCATAGAGGAGAAAGTGAGGACTGCAGATCAGAGCTGAAAATGTGTTGCTGGAAAAGTGCAGCAGGTCAGGCAGCATCCAAGGAGCAGGAGAATCGACGTTTTGGGCATGAGCCCTTCTTCAGGAATGAGGAAAGTGTGCCCAGCAGGCTAAGATAAAAGATAGGGAGGGGGGACTTGGGGGAGGGGCGTTGGAAATGCGATAGGTGGAAGGAGGTCAA
>NC_057712.1:13284405-13289755 GCF_004010195.1 Chiloscyllium plagiosum | reverse complement strand
CCCTGCAACCGCAAGAAATGCAAAACTTGCGCCCACACCTCCCCCCTTACTTCCCTACAAGGCCCCAAGGGATACTTCTATATCCACCACAAATTCACCTGCACCTCCACACACATCATTTACTGCATCCGCTGCACCCGATATGGCCTCCTCTATATTGGGGAGACAGGCTGCCTACTTGCGGAACGTTTCAGAGAACACCTCTGGGACACCTGGACCAACCAACCCAACCACCCTGTGGCTCAACACTTCAACTCCCCCTCCCACTCCACCAAGGACATGCAGGTCCTTGGACTCCTCCATCATCAGACCATAGCAACACGACGGTTGCAGGAAGAGCGCCTCATCTTCTGCCTGGGAACCCTCCAACCACAAGGGATGAACTCAGATTTCTCCAGTGTCTTCATTTCTCCATCCCCCACCTTGTCTCAGTCCCGACCTTCGAACTCAGCACCACCTTCCTAACTTGCAATCTTCTTCCTGACCTCTCCGCCCCACCCCCACTCTGGCCTATCACCCTCAGCTTAACCTCCTTCCACCTATCACATTTCCAACGCCCCTCCCCCAAGTCCCTCCTCCCTACCTTTTATCTTAGCCTGCTGGGCACACTTTCCTCATTCCTGAAGAGGTGCTTATGCCCAAAACGTCGATTCTCCTGTTCCTTGGATGCTGCCTGACCTGCTGTGCTTTTCCAGCAACACATTTTCAGCTCATCATAGAATGATAGGATGGTTACTCTGTAGCTGGTAAGCCATTTGTCCCATCATGTATATATCAGCTCTGTGATAAAGCAATTGGGCTAGCCCCATTCCTCCATCTCCCTGTCTACTCTGCCCAATTCCCTGAAGATTTGAACAATCTCTAGTTCATTTCCTCTTCGCTTTGTCTAAGGAGAAAAGCCCCAATGTCTCCAATCTGTCCACTTAACTGAAGGCTTACATCCTTGGAAAGTATTAGATAGCTTGTCTGCATCTTTTCCACAGCTGTCTTCGCAATGTGTGGCACCCAGCAGAGAACACAATACGCTAGTTGAGGGCAAATTGATATCTTAGAAAAGTTCCACAAATTTTTTTTTTTTGCTTTTGTCTTCTCCGGCTTGAATCTTCATCGTCAATTGGGTGACAGCAATTGTGAATGCTCTCTGCTTGGCCTGTCCATCTGTGGTGAAAGGACAGGATTTTCATTATCGGAGATCGGGTGTGGGTTGCTGCCTGGCCAGACAACCAGGAAAAATTGTTCAGAGCCAGTCACAGAGGGGGCTGGGTGTGGAGATGCGCTGTTTTAAAAAAACTTCTGTCTTAATTCATTCACTTCCAATAAAAAAATGCAGCAAGCCCCTCCAGCCCCCCCACACTTTCCAGACCCATTCTTGCCACCTCTTGACTTTCTTCAATCCCTTTACCTTTCATATCCATCATACTTCCCTCCCACCCCCATGGCCTCTCATGCCCCCTCTACTGTACTATCCTCCTCTATCCATCCCTCTCCATAGCCAACCATGCCCCATCCATATCACTTGTTACGAGTTTCCTTGTATGAGTTTCCCAACTTGTTGTGGTTACAGATACGATATTACAAACCGTTAAGTCCCTGGGTGGGGAGGAATGGACTTGCTTTCCTTCTTAATTCATGCATCATCCAGTTAGTCACAACAGGATTAATTTACAAAGCATCCCCTCCCTTGTGGATACTTTTCTGTTTCACCAGTCTATTGGTGTCCTCTGGAAATTTTTGCTGATCTCACAGTCCATGATCCCTTTGTGAAATCTACCAAATTTGGAAATGCTCTTTGTACCTACTGAGTTGCCACTTCACTGCATCCATGCTTTATGGCTTAGCTACTCTGTGTGGTAGCGAGATTCAATTTCCCACCTCTGCTTAGTAGCTACTTATACTTTCTCTATAAGGCAAGCTTTTGGAGCTGCAGGTGACTCAGCCCTTTAAACGAATGGTAATCATAGGATTCCTACAGTATGGAATCAGGTCATTCGGACCATCAATTCCACACTGATCCTCTCAAGATCATCCCACCCAGACCCTTGCTCTACAACACCCACCCCCAACCCTGTCCCTGTAACCCTGAGTTTCCCATGACCAAGCCACCTAGCTTGCACATCCCTGGACACTATGTGCAGTTTAGCATGGCCAATCCAAACGGAACTATAAACTGAAGCACTCAGACAAGACAATTTCTAGTTTCCATTCTTGGCCTGCGTGAGTTAATTGATCTGAGCCAAAGCAGTGTTAAGAATAATGGCCTCAACACTCCTTTGACAGTGAGATGGAAACCGAAAAGACCTCAGATTACCAATTGCTAGAGAGTAAACTTTACTGTATATACATGGGGACCTAAATGCTCATCTCATGTGGGGCTGAATTGGTTTGACTGGTTTCTGCTGTGCCTGAAACTCTGTTCCTTTGTCAATGGAATGCAATATGAGGCATTGTATAAAATGGACTAATACCACTTGTCTCCCATTACCAACTAAGAAAAATTTCCATGTCAATGCCACATGGACAGAGGATTACACTGATGTAATACTAGCTGCAGTAGAACCATCTCTGATATTAAGCATCTTATGTTTATGCATAAAGCATGGACAATCAAATAAAATACCAAAGAATATGCAAAGAGCCTTATCTCAGTAAAATAATAAGATTAAACAAAAAAAGGACGGCAGATGCTGGAAATCAGAAACAAAAATAGAATTTGCTGGAAAAACTCAACAAGTTTGGCAGCATCAGTGGAGAGAAAGCAGAGATAAGTTTTCGGGTCCTGAAGAATGATCTTGAGACCCGAAATCTTAACTTACCCCCCCCACCGATGCTACCAGTTCTGCTGAGTTTTTCCCAGCACTTTATGTGTTTGGTTTTGAAAGCATTTAACATTGTCAGGAGAGGAAAATATTGCAAGAATGAAAAATAAAGGGAGGTTAGGATTCCATAGTGTTTGTGAAAAGTTCCTTTAAAGGGTTCTGCTGCACTAGGAAGACAATCAGAATGTTATACGATGTTTATTATGATGCTGCAGGTGAGATGTATTCAGTCCTCATTAAATGTGGGTGATAACAAGCATTTTGGATGACCATCTTTTGTTTTGAAGTTGGTCAAGAAAAGCTTTGGGATAGCTGATAAAATGTCTTTATTCTAGGTAAATGATCAGGTTTCTATGAAGCACTTTGATCATTGTAGTCCCTGTATTGTTTATTGTGTTACTGAAATTCCAAGGCAAGTGTAGAGCCCCTTTACATTAAACAGGCTGTTACAGCTTCAGATTGCTTTTAAGTTATATGCCACTGATACTGGTGGAATGTAAACAGGCTGGCGTCAATACCATCCAGTTAATTTAGTTTAGGAGCAGGCTTTAAAATATCCACTGACTTTTTATGACACTTTTTTTTTGTTGTATTCCCAGACTGAGCTTTCTTCTGCAGTTGTTTCAGTTCCCACTGCTACTAAAAGCATTAATATTAACCATCACAGAAGGTCTGCTGTTTCTTTAAGTTTAGTTAGTGAATGACACTTACAGCGTAAACAAACCAATCATATTATTCGGGGTTTTATATCAAATCTTGGCATATTCACATAGAGATTCAGGCACCATGCAGTTACAGACCACACACAGCTGCCACACATATTCTTGTCACTTATGAGATTCTTCATACAGAAAATAATGGAGAGTTCTAATAGCAAATTTAACCCCAACCATAAAGGGATCCGTCAGTCTAAAGTAAACTCCAACTGCATTGTTAATGGTGCCTTTAACCCTACTCCAACCTTCTTTAAGTCTTTGTACTCGGGTTGACAGAATAGGGTCTGATAGACATTTGGTAACTAGACAATATACAATGAGGAACAGTAGGATGCACAGTTTGATTTGCTTGCAAATAAGACCATATAACTCAAGTCTTACTCATGAACAGGATGAACTCAGTGTCCCACTGTTTTACAGTTTGTATTCAGTTTATGACACCAGTTGAGATTAAAACCAGCTTTAAATACAAAAGAAATGAAGATTTGCCACAATAAAATGCTTTAGAGCGAGTGATAATGAAATGATTCCTCCATGCTTAAAGGAAGCAATGTTATAGAGTGGAGAAAGGAGGAAATGAACAATGTACTGGAGGGCGGTGCAAGTTATGGCACATGCAAGAAGGGGTTAATATCAAAGTTTAAAGTAAATAGTGAGGTAAAAACAAAAGAAGAAAGTGGAAAATTATTAAAGGAGGCAATGTGGAGATGAAAAAAGATTGGGAATTATGTAAAACTAAAGTTATTGACAGCTCAACACAGAATGAAAGGAGAAAAGGGGAAATGCAAAGTACAAGGAAACATTTTAGAAAGAAAATGGGTACATCTACGGAAATAAAATTATGAGAAATAGGAAGTGATAGTGTAATGATATTTCTCAACTATTATTTTACAACCGTTTAGACAGTAAAACAGAGTAATTTTTAGGCAAGTAATGAGAACAATAGAGAATCTATTAAAGTTCAGGCAGAAGTAAGATGTACCATTCAAATATTGATTGGAAACACAAATATATTCATTAGACTCAGGCAGCTTTGCACTCGCCTGGGCATGGGTGTCGGGGTCCAGTGATGGCTAAGTGGGAAGGTGGGTCAGGTGTGAAGCGGAAGAAATTGGGGTTGGGGGTACAGATTGAGGAGTGGCATTTGATTGGTCAGGGAGGGAAGGTGAGGGGGTTAGTCAGGTTCAGACTGAGGCAAGCAAGGTAGAGTCTGAAATGGGAGAAGGAGAATGCTGCGTTGTTGCGTCAGGCAATAGGTCAGGTGTGTTGAGTTCAGAATGGGGAATGGAGGCATCATGGTTGGAAAGGTTGCTGGGTCCCCACTATGGGTTGGATGAAAGTGTGTGTCAGGTCAGTGTCTGGGGGAGTACTTTTTGGGGATGTGTAAAGTAGGATAGTTTAATAGTTACTCAGGAGTTAGACTCAGTATTTAATAGTCTAACTTCACCCGAGGAACTACTTACTGCACTCAACGGCATCCTCCAAATTCTCTGAATTAATTGGGCCCTTCTACTGGAATCTTCAATTTCCCAGAAAAATTCCTTCATACTCGATGGCAAATCCATAGGGTCCTTAAACACCAACACCTTCCACCCCGACCTCAAATTCACCTGGACAGTCTCAGATTCCTCCCTCCCCTTCCTCGACCTTTCTATTTCTATCTCAGGCGACCGAATCAACACGGACATCTACTACAAACCGACCGACTCCCACAGCTACCTGGACTACACCTCCTCCCACCCCGCCCCCTGTAAAAACGCCATCCCATTCTCCCAATCCCTTCCACTCCGCCGCATCTGCTCCCAGGAGCACCAGTTC
>NC_057712.1:13276998-13283678 GCF_004010195.1 Chiloscyllium plagiosum | reverse complement strand
CTCATTCCTGAAGAAGGGCTAATGCCCGAAACGTTGATTTTCCTGTTCCCTAGATGCTGCCTGACCTGCTGCGCTTTTCCAGCAACACATTTCCATCCTTAAACACACCTCCCACCTATCCTTCAGGAGCAACTATTTGGCCATTGAAGATTCCAGTTAAATTTACATCAATTTCTTCCTAGCTTCAATTGCATCTCAAAACCTATTGTGATTGGGGTCAATCTTGTGATATTTTTATAGGGGGTGGGTGGATTTAGTAGAAACATAACAAATGAGCAGTTAAAATGGAACGGATACATTTCTTGATGATCTTTAATTAAAATGTGTTAGTTTTTGCAGTAGGTGAAACGCAAACAGGAAGTTCCAGCAGAAGTGCGACTTGTTCTTGTTGATACATTACCTCAATTAACCACTGGTGACTTGGTAATCAAAGCCTAAGCACGTGGTCATTTCTGTTTCCTGTTATGTTTCTTCCCTATTGAAATGATCTTTACCAGTTATATAAGTCATAATCTGTGACTCTGACTGTGGTATATTTTCACTCTAAACCTTCCTGGCTTGGCAGTAACCATTGACACAGTTGATTATAACAATCCCCTTCAAATTTTCTTCTCCGTTGTCCAGCTGATTGGGTCTCGATCCATCTTTTCCTGTCTGTAAAATCTCTTGCAATGAATTATCTTCTTATCTCGGCTGGTCAATGGTGCTTGTTCCGCTAATTAATATGGTTATGGATGATCTAGGTCTTGACTCTACTTGTTTCCCATTCTCCATATTCCTGATTCTCTGGAAGGCCAAGAATCTGTCTGTGCCAACTTTAAATATATTCAACAAAAGAACATCCACAATGACACCACCAAGTTAATTTATCACAAGACTCTTAATTAGTTATGCAATGTTCTGGGGACTTGGGTTTGAATTCAAGTGGTGGCTGGATATAGCACATGTGGCGAATGGGACCAAAAGGGGAGAAAGCTGACTTAGGTATTGAGTTGGACGATCGGCCATGATCTTGATGAATGGCAGAGCTGGCTCGAAGGGCCAAATGGCTGCCTCCTGTTCCTATCTTCTATGTTTCTGTGTTTCTATGTTTCTGTGAATTATGCCATGGCAGATGATGGAATTTGAATTCAGTAGCAATCTGGAAATAGATCTAATGATGAGAATGAAATCGTTGTTGGGGAAAACACCTTATGGTTCACTAAAATCCTTTACAGAAGGAAATCTGCTATCCTTATATGGTCTGGCCTACATGTGACTCCAGACCCATACTGATGTGGTTGATTCTCTGGGTAGTATAGATGGGCAATCAATACTGGTCCAACCAGTGATGCTTACATCCCATGAATGAATTTGGAAAAAAATTCTGGGACAGAAAATTATACAGCTCTGAAACAACATTGGGCATCCCGCAAGAATCTCGCCTTCATCGTACCTAACTTCCCTTCTACATTTTCTCACTTGGTGACATCATTTGAAGACATGACATTTGATATATGCTGACAATATCCAGTTTGACCTCACCATTCCCCTCCTTAACTCTTCATTGTCTCTATGTCCAACATGAAACCTAATTTCCTGTAATTGAGCACTGGAAAGATTGCCTTTGGCACTAGTGAAAAACTCTGTTCCCTTACCATCAATTCTATCTCCCAAACTGGCCAGTTTGTCAGGTTAAACCAAATGCTTACACACTTAATATCAAGTCAAACTCAACTTTGACTGTGAACTAAATGTCTAACCCCATAAATTTTCCAGTACAAAGATGACCATTAGATCATCTCGTGTCCACCTTTAACTCAGCTAACCTGCTGATAAACTCTTATCCATTCTTTTGTGACCTACAGACATGGCTGATCAGTGCTCTCCTGACTAGTCTCCTCCACCTCTATTAATTTAAGTTCTTCCAAAGTCTTGCTCCTAGATCGTAAACAGGCCCTTTCTATTCACCCCATCACCCTTATGTTCCCTAACGTGGCTCTCAGTGTTTTAGAACTTCCATATTGTGTTCAAATTATAAATGCAACTTGTTATTGTCTCAAGTCCAGAGATCCATCTTTACAAGTAATAGCAGTTGGAAAAGGTGATCTTTATGTGGATGGCTGTGGGTGGAGTTTGGGGAATGTGGAGAATGAATATCCCCTTTTCCTAGCTGTTATCAGTTCTGAAAAAGGGTCACTGGATTTGAAAGGTTAACTCTGTTTCTCCTTTCACAGATGCTGCCAGACCTGCTGAGTTTCTGTTTTTTTTTCTCTGGGTTTCTGTTTGTTTCAGATCTCCAGCATGCACAGTTCTTTGTTTGTATTTTAACTTGTTTTGAACAGACACAACAAATGCGGATGAGTCCCAATAGCCAAACTTACTGACAGTGGATGTAATTAAAATTTGTCTATTCCCTGCCTGTCTGAAACCAACTCTAGTTTAAAATACATTTTCAGATTAACGCGAAGAAAATAATATGGATCAATATAAAAATTTATTATAAACAGTTCACAAGCAAGCTCAGTAAAGGGATGGAGAGAGTTAAAAGACTATCTTTTAAAACTATAACATAGGAACAACACAATTCAAATTTTATTTATAATATTGCTGGGATACAGCAATATTGCCTGCAAAATAGATTTTGTACCACTGAGAATGATCAACATCTTTACTGATAAGTAATTTTGTAAAACTATTTAAAGGCAAAATATTCTTTCACAGTGAGAGAATGCACAACAGTAATAACTTCAGCAGGGATACAATCTCAGAGAATCATTTGTGACTTGAGTACTATTTTGTTTTCACATTTGTGGCTAAGTTGAGTTTTTCACAGCCTTGATTCAAAACGCAAACTTTAAAGATCCTGGAACATTTTCTGGCTGAAAACATGGCAACTCCTGTGTTGTGATGATGGCAACAAAGCTTTAATTTAAGCTCATTGTCATCTCCATGGTGGTATGGTAAGTGAATGTAAGGCGTTGATGCTGATTGGCATTTGAATTCAGATGCATTGAGGACTCATGAATTTCACTTAACACTTCTCCTCATTTATTGGCTATTCTTTAATCAGAGTGATGGATTGCCAGGCTGCTTGATGAAGTGGAACAATTTCTTTCTCCCATCTGCTCTTGCTTCCTCCTTCTATCCCTCCTCCTCCCATCAGAGCGGCTCTGACCCAGGGCATCTCCTTCCCACTTGGAGATGTGTTTTGTTTTGTGTCTGCATGCTATACGTTTTATTTTGATCATGTGATGACAGTCGCATGCACGATAGGGCTGAACTAAGCCTGGGAATCGGGGACTGCAGAGGTCTGCTGCATAGCAAGGGTGTGTCAGTGTTTTGAACGTTCTCTTCACTTGTGCTCGGGACAGTCCTGCCAAATATTGCGAGCTTCAGCAATTCTGGAAAATAATCTGGAATGATGAAATTAATAGTTGCTCCAGATGAATTTTTTAGGTTAGGTCCGGGTGTCAAACTGGATTAGCCGATTTAGTTACAAACTGGTCAAGTGTAATCCTTTGGAGTCCCACTCTTCTTCAACTCCGAGTTAAGGCAGCAAAGCCGTTTCCAACTCCTGTCGTCTTTCCACATGCCTGTCTGTCAAATAAATATTGGGATGTGGGTTTGGTTGTGTGATTGATAGCATGAATAATCAACACCAGTTCTCAAGTCCAATTATTGCAGTGAAAGGGCTTGCTACCCAACAGATAATGCTTTGTTGTCAAACTGTAACTGCCTTTGGCTCCACAAGTACTGGATAGTCATCCTGGCAGTGGAACTGATATCTACTTAGCTTGAACTGAAACTGTCATCAGCCATCACAGAGAAAGTGGATGAAAATGTCACAAATGATATATGAAATTGCCACAGTTATAAACTTCTGTCTCAGTGAACATTGTGCTGATAGACAGCATTAATAAAAATGACATTTTAATGCAGCACATTAATAAACCATCATGTGGTTGGCTTTGATTATACACACTGAATTTCTTAGAACATGGAACAATACAGCGCAGAACATGCCCTTCGGCCCTCGATGTTGCGCCGACCTGTGAACTATTTTCAGCTCGTCCCCCTACACTAATCATCTAAGGATTGCTCAACTAAGGATTGTTTAAATCTTCCTAATGTTGCTGAGTTGACTACATTAGCAGATAGGGCATTCCATGCCTTTACCACTCTCTGCGTAAAGAACCTGCCTCTGACATCTGTCTTAAATCTATCACCCCTCAATTTGTAGTTATGCCCTCTCATACAAACTAACGTCATCATCCTAGGAAAAAGTCTTTCACTGTCTACCCTATCTAAACGTTTGATTATCTTGTATGTCTCTATCAAATCCCCCCTTAGCCTTCTTCTTTCCAATGAGAACAGACCCAAGTCTCTCAGCCTTTCCTCATAAGACCTTCCCTCCAGACCAGGCAACATCCTGGTAAATCTCCTCTGCACCTTTTCCAATGCTTCCACATCCTTCCTGAAATATGGGGACTAGAACTGTACACATATTCCAAGTGTGGCCAACGTTTGTATAGTTGCAGCATGATATTGCGGTTCCGGAACTCAATCCGTCTATGAATGAAATCTAATACACCGTATGCCTTCTTAACAGCACTATCCACCTGGGTGGTAACTTTCAGGGATCTATGCACATGGACTCCAAGATCCCTCTGCACATCCACACTACCAAGAATCTTTCCATTGACCCAGTATTCTGCCTGAAAATGTGTTGCTGGAAAAGCACAGCAGGTCAGGCAGCATCCAGGGAACAGGAGAATCAACGTTTCGGGCATAAGCCCTTCTTCAGGAATCCTTCGAGAGTGTTCAGCAGGAGAAGCCTCTCAGCCCAATTCTGCAGTTTATCCAAGTCCCCCTGCAACCTGTAACATTCTTCCAAACTGTCCACTACTCCACCAACTTTAGTATCATCTGCAAATTTACTAATCCATCCACCTATGCCTGCGTCTAAGTCATTTATAAAAATGATAAACAGCAGTAGTCCCAAAACAGATCCTTGTGGCACACCGCTAGTAACTGGACTCCAGACTGAATATTTTCCATCAACCACCACTCACTGCCTTCTTCCAGAAAGCTAGTTTCTAATCCAAACTGCTAAATCACCCTCAATTCCATGCCTCTGCATTTTCTCCAATAGCCTACCATGTGGAACCTTATCAAAGGCTTTACCGAAGTCCACGTACACCATGTCAACTGCCCTACCCTCATCTACATGCTTGGTCACCTTCTCAAAAAACTCAATGAGGTTTGTGAGACACGACCTGCCCTTGACGAAACCATGTTGACTGTCTGAAATCAAATTGTTGCTTCCAGGACACTTTGTGCTTAGTTACATTGCATCACAGAAGTAATGCAAAGATTTCCTATTTTCACTGTTTCCTGTGGGCAATTTTAAGATTTCACTAATAATTTGTGGGTATCTTCTCTCCATGTTGCATTGCCACAAAAGTGTTCTTCCTCCAGTGGTGTACATCACCTAAAGTGCATTGACACTCATTTACATCTGAGAACAATGTTCTTAATCCTTACAATCCACCAAGTGCACAGTGGTAGCAATGTGCTGCACATGGAGCCTCAGCTAAATCACACTGTACTGTCATTGTGATGACCCAGTTATACATCATAGTACTGTAGCACCTTTTCAATCGCTTCACTTGTCTGATCTGTCAGACTGTGTTTCTGACATCCCGTGCAGGGTGACATTAACTCCAGCTAAATATTAAAAATATTGAAAGCTTATGTCTTCACTCTCCATCACAACTCTGTTGCCAGCTACTGATTCCATCCCTCACGTCACATCTGTGTCTTAAACTGAACCAGTATATTCGCAGGCCATGTGTGCCATACTTAACTACAAGACAAGCTTCTAAAAACAATCAATAAGATTACCTATGTCTACCTCCACAACATCATCCACCCTACCTTAATCCATCTGCTGTTGAAACCCTTTTCCTTTGCCTTTGTTATTTCTAGTCTTGACTCTTTCTATACTTAGATGGAAATGTGTTGCTGGAAAAGTGCAGCAGGTCAGGCAGCATCTAGGGAACAGGAGAATCGACGTTTCGGGCATTAGCCCTTCTTTCCTGGAAGCTCTGGAATTCTTTCTTAAACCTCTCTGACTCTCAGTCCCTTTCCTTCCTTTGAGACACTAGGTAAAACCTACCTCCCTGACCAGGCTTTTGACAATTTGTGGTAGTAATGTCTTTTGAGTTGGGTGGCAAATTTTCTTTGATAATGTTCCTGTGAAATGATTTGAGCTAATTTAATATATTAAAAGATATATAAAAACGGTATTTTGACAAGTTGAGGTGGGTGAATTGGCTCCCTTTTTATAAGTCACTCAATTGGACACAAAAAATCTTTTAGCACTCAGTTATATTACACTTTAACTAAAACATAGTTCACTTTTACAAAATTAATGAACCAGTTACAATGACTTCTTGTGTGAAAGAAAGGAACTTTATTACTCTGAGGAAAATAATAAAGCTCAATGCCAAAAAAAAATTAAAAAGGGGAGACTTTCTGACACACACTCTGGAGAGGTTGCAGGGAAAGTTTACGAGGATATTGCCTGGTATGGAAGGTGCTAGCTATGAAGAAAGGTTGAGTAGGTTAGGTTTATTTTCACTCGAAAAAAGGAAATGGGGGGGGAACTGATATTGAGGTTTATAAAATCATGAAGG
>NC_057712.1:13264058-13276959 GCF_004010195.1 Chiloscyllium plagiosum | reverse complement strand
ATCATGAAGGGTATAGACAGGGTGGATAGAGACAAGCTTTTTCCCAGGGTGAAGGATTCAATAACGAGAGGTCACGCTTTCAAGGTGAGAGATGGAAAGTTTAAGGGGGATACACGCGGCAAGTACTTCATACAGAGTGGGTGTTTGGAATGTGTCGAGATGAGAGTGGTGCTGGAAAAGCACAGCAGGTCAGGCAGCATCCAAGGAGCAGGAAAATCGACGTTTCGGGCAAAAGCCCTTCATCAGGAATTGAACGCGTTGCCAGCAGAGGTGGTAGAGGCAGGCATGGTAGATTCATTTAAGATGCGTCTGGATAAATGCATGAGTAGGTGGGGAGCAGAGGGATACAGATGCTTAGGAATTGACCAACAGGTTTAGACAGTACATTTGGATCGGCTCAGGCTTGGAGGGCCGAAGGGCCTGTTCTTGGGCTGTAAATTTTCTTTGGTATTTGTTCCTGTTCTATTATATAGCTTAAAAATGCTTGGAGTCTTGTTCCTGTTCTATTATATAGCTTAAAAATGCTTGGAGTCTTGTCTTGTTGTGATTTAACGTGAGACAGTGATTGTTTAGTCAATATCTTGTATCTTCAGCAGTAGCAGAATAGTACAGATATCATTGAATGGACTTGTCTTCAATTTGCTCTGTCACCGAGTGAGGTTCTTCAAGAGGTGAAAAGGAAGAGAGAGTTTTCCAGTTCAGTTATGACAACCCCATTTTTTTTTCTCTCTGCTGCACTGGTAAAGCAACTACTTTAAGTACAGGTCATTTGAATATTCTCGTATTGTATCTGTGTTTATTGCTTTCTGAGGTCGATAGTTTGCAGATGAATTTTTTTACCCCCAATACTTGGAAATTATCCAAAACAGCTGTAAATCAAATGAATGTCCTTAAGGCAAGGAAATCTTTCATCCTAATGCGGTCTAGCCAACATATAACACCAGACCTAAAGAAATATTTTTGATTCTTAACCGCCTCCTGCAATGGCCAGGAAAGCTGTGCAGTTGCATCAAATTGCTGCAATGTCTAAGCGAAGGAATGAATCTGAACGGATGAGCTGGAATCAACCCATGCACCATTAACAGCAACCACAAACCTAGCCCTATTGATCCTTTTTACCAACATCTGGGGCTTTGTATCAACTTTGGGGAGCTGTCTCATAGACTAGTCATGCCACAGACTGACAAAGGCACACTCACAGAATCATACCCTACATTGTCCCGGACAATACCACTGCCATCTTTGAGTATGCCTTGGCCCATCGCAACAACCGATCCAGTAGAAGTGACAGTACAGCTGTATACTGTGAGGAAGGAATTCTCCATACACTTCTCAAAATTGAGCTCATGATGTCTCATGGTTCCAGGTCAAACAGATTACAACATACCACCCACGCCTCTGCTGATGAATCAGTATTCCTCCATGTTAAACATCACTTGAGGAAGCACTAAGAGTGGGAAGGGCACATTGCAAGGGCACAGAATGTACTCTTAGTGGGATTCTTCAAAGTCAACATTGACAGTGGCTCGGTAGTACCATGACTGACTGACCTACTCAAGTCCTAAAGGACATAGCTGCTAGATTGTGTCCATGAAGGAACCAGAAAAAACTACCTCACCAACCTACCCGTCACAGATACATCTATTCATGACTGTTTCCGACAGCTCCACGTCATGACGGCTACATCAGGAGTGAGCACTACATAATATTGGGAGGAATATTTCTTTCGATCTGGTGTTACATGTTAGGAATTTCTTCTTCATATAGATGATATCTCCCATCATGTTGTGTGGAACTACCAACAGGCTGAATTGGACAGATTCCGAACAGATCTAGAAAATCTAGATTGGGCACCCGCAGGGTATGGTGGGTTATCAGCAGCAGTAATATGATATTTAACCACAACCTGTAACTTCGGTGCCAGGCATATCCCCACACTGCCATTACTGCCAGGCTGGGGCAGCAAGCCTGGTTCAATGAAGAATGATAGGGGGGAGTCGCCAGACATCTCTAAAAAATGATGTGTCAACCTGGTGAAGCCGTCACGTAGAACGATTTTATGCCAAACAACAGAAACAAGGGGTGGATAGGGCCAAGCAATTCCCTGCTGATAAGGTCTAAGGTCTGCAATCCTGCCACATCAACTTGTAACTGCTGATGAATAACTGAGCAACCAACAGGAAGTTGGGGGCACCACAAGTATCCTCATCCTCAATGATGGGGGATTTAGCAGACAAATACAAAAAGCCAAAGCTGGAGTATTTGCATCTTTCTTCAGCCAGAGGGGATGATCCTGAGATCTTCTGTATCACATATGTCAGTCTTCAACCAATTTGATTCACTCCATATGATATCAAGAAATGGCTGAATACCCCTGGGTACTGCAATGGCTATGGGCCATGACAAGATTCTGGCAATGATCCAGATGTGTACAGCTTCAACAACATTCAGAAGTTTGACACCGTCCAGGATAAAGCAGTCCTCTTGATTGGCATTTCATCCACGGACTTCCATCACCTCCATCACTGATGCCCAGGAGCAGCAGTGTGTACCATCTACAGTAACCCATCAAGAGTCAATTGGCAGTAGCTTTTAAATCCCAGCTGTGTACCACCCAACCCTGGGGATCGCAGAGCAGAAACAGAAGCAGAAACAGAAGGCTGCACAAAAGAATTAAGAACTGTTCCCATTGTGTTGCTCCTGCAGGATGCAGGTAAGTGTAGAGAGATCCTATTCCCCCATGGCAACAAGATGGCATTCCTCTCTAATGAAGCTACTCTGGGTGGAAGTGGCTGAGATGTTTATCCTGCAGGCATGATTGGATGCAGTGTTGTAATACTAGACGATCTGTTGTGATCTGCTCCAATTCGTGCTATTTACTTAATCCTTCCTGACATCATGACTGTAGGACAATCTACACATTACAAACCTTCTCACCAATGACCCCAATGGGACAAGGGCAACACCATTAAAGAGCATTGAGTATCAACACCACTGAGCAAATATTGAGCACATACAACATATGAAGCGTCATTGAAATCCATCAATTGTAGCTGAAACACCACATTGTTTACTCAGGCCCCTTTCAATCATAACATCCCCAAACCACTTCCTTCTTACTCAGAGTGAACATGGACAAGTGGCACTCTGCAGGTTCACATTGCACCTGTACCTATCAGGCCCTTGGTCATGTCTTTTAATGCCTCTAACCTTCTGTTGGAGAAACTTTACTAAGATGGGGTGGCATACCAAACTCTGAATGCTCACCACATTAAAGATCAGGCTGCTGAGCTGGCAGTGAAGCATGGTCAGTGGGCCTTGCAGAAGGCAAGATGACTTATGTCCAGCCATCCAATGAGAAAGCCTCCAAGCAGTCTTAATGCAATCTTTGGTAATGCTAACACCTCAGGAGTCAAGTCCAGGTTGTACCTTGCTCTGGATCCTCAGATCACAGTTGCAGAGCTGTAGTGGACGAGGATGTGTGCCAAGTTCCAGATCTCTCTCCGCCAGCCCCACCCAGCACACATTGGAAGGAGCAGCTAATATCGTCAAAGGAAGTGGTGTCAAGGTATTCCTCCTCACCCTCCACATGACCAAGACATTCACTTCTGTGAGGAATGCTTCCAGAGTAAGCTCAGGGTCACAGCGCAGCACCGACACGGGTGTGCAGCTAAAGATGGATGAGATGGTCATCCAATGCTCGGAGGACAGGCCCTTGCTGAGTCTCAATGGGAGATGAGCCTCTGGCCTCAGTCACTAATAATGCCTAGACAAGCTGTGGAATATCTGGCAGAGGCGCTAAATGTTTGTACGGACTGCAGCGAAGATCAGCGGACTGTGCTGTCTTGAAGTCATGACTCTGATATGCCAGCGTAGAGCTGCCTTCCTGAACTGGGTGGTGGCCCCAGCGAACAGCCAGGTCTAACAGGACAGGCAGTGTCTGCTGCCAATGGGCTTACACTGTCACTCTATTTCTCAAAACATTCATTGACTTGGCAAGGGTGGGGGGTGGGGCGCTTAGGGGCAAGGTGCCAAGTGAGGGAGGTGCCATTGGGCACTGTCAGAGAGAAGGAGCAATTGTTCCCCTCAGGGAGATTGGCTAAACCAATTCTCCTGTGCCAGGGATTCAAACACTTCCAACAGTTTAGGCTGAGGAGAATGCACCTGTGTTAGTGCAGGAGGCTCCCAGACGACCAGGGAGCTTGGGTATAGGCCCATCAGAGAACGACTGCCAATGTGATCAGTGGCAAGGTGGTATAGCAGTTAGCAGGCCTCCACCAGCTCAACTATGGCAGCAGTGAGTACGCCAAGATATAGCAATAGGACAGGAAAGACAAACGTATATTGAACTACCTTTGGGTGGATGGTTTTTGTAAACCATTTACATATCAATACATTCACCATATGTTTCCAAAATCCTCTGTTCTTGTGCAGTCTGGCTGCATCTAGCGGTTCTGTAGTCCCTTCGAGAATACTTGGAGGGGTGAGGTTCAGGATTAGGAAGCTCTGATACTCTCATACAGGTCTTATCTGAGAGGACTAACCCTCTGGGAACCTGGATTATATGCTACATGGTTGTTAAACATAAGTCAATCAGCATGGTGTGGCTTCTCAACATGTCTGTTTGGAAGTGATGTCCATCTAGTGCAAAGGTCTGTCTGTTACAAGTGCAGATCCAGTAAAAGCCCAGAGAACTCCATGTTGATTCTCTGACCATCAAACTTAACAGAAGTTTATTGGTGCAAATTGGACAGAGAAACTTACAAGACATGACAAGCAGAGCAATATATATTCTCTTGAGGGGAACAAGGCTAATGCATCACAACTGGGTTTTACTTTGCATTTTCACAAATGTTTAGCAATTAGTTATCATCTGTAGCTGCTGACAGTTTCTCTTTGACTTGCCTTTTCTTATTGTTGCCCTGGTTTCCACAACATCAGTGTTCAATCCCTCAACATCTCCATTGGCCTCCGTTTCTACTCATCTCAACTGACAGCTGAATAGTCCAACTGATCTGTTTCTAAGTTGTAAAACCTGTCATTGATCTGGGTTGGGGAGAAAGTGAGGACTGCAGATGCTGGAGATCAGAGCTGAAAATGTGTTGCTGGAAAAGTGCAGCAGGTCAGGCAGCATCCAAGGAGCAGGAGAATCGACGTTTCGGGCATGAGCCCTTCTTCAGGAATTCCTGAAGAAGGGCTCATGCCCGAAACGTCAATTCTCCTGCTCTTTGGATGCTGCCTGACCTGCTGCGCTTTTCCAGCAACACATTTTCAGCATTAATCTGGGTTGTGCAGGATGCAGCAGTCGTAAAGTCAGAGAGTCATACAACATGGAAACAGACCCTTTAGTCATCAACTTATCCAAATGCCTTTTAAACATTGTAACTGTACATGCATTTGGGTGGAACAGTGGCTCAGTGGTTAGCACTGCTGCCTCACAGCACCAGGGTCCCAGGTTCAATTCCAGCCTCGGGTGACTGTCTGTGTGGAGTTTGTACATGCTCCCTGGGTTTGCTCTGATTTCCTCCCACAGTCCAAAGATGTGTAGGTCAGGTGAATTGGCCATGCTAAATTGCCCATAGGTTAGGTGCGTTAGTCAGAGTGAAATGGGTCTGGGTGGTTTACTCTTTGTGGACTTGTTGGGCTGAAGGGCCTGTTGCCACACTCCAGGGAATCTAATCATCTTGTACTTCCTCTGGCAGTTCATTCCACACACGAACCACTCACTGTGTAAAGAGGTTGCCGCTCATGTCCTTTTCAAACCTTTCTCCTCTTACCTTAACAATATGGCCTCTAATTTTGAACTTCCCTACCATAGGGAAAAGCCCCTTGCTATTCACCTTATCTATATCCCACATGATTTCATAAACTTCTATAAAGTCACTCCTTAAATTTCTATGTTCCAGTGAAAATGTCCCAGCCCTCTGTGGGGTGGAGGAGTCCAGAAATAGAGGGGCTTAAAGTGAGAGGGGAAAGATTTAAAAGGGACCTTAGGTGCAACGTTTTCACGCAGAGGGTGGTACGTGTATGGAATGAGCTGCCAGGGGAAGTGGTGGAAGCTGGTACAATTACAGCATTTAAAAGGCATCTGGATGGCTATATGATTAGGAAGGATTTAGAGCGATATGGGCGAAATGCTGGCAAATGGGATTAGATTAGGTTAAGATGTCTGGTCGGCATGGGCGAGCTGGAACGAAGAGTCTGTTTCAGTGCTATGCATCTCTATGACCTTCTCCAGGTTAATAATATCATTCCTATAGCAGGCTGACCAGAACTGCACACAATGTTTCAGAAGAGGCCTCACCAACGTCCTGTACAACCTCAAAATTACGTCCCAACTCCTGTACTCAAAAATCTGAGCAATGAAGGCAAATGTGCTAAATGCCTTCTTAACCACCCTGTGTACCTGTGATGCAAATTTCAAAGAATTATGTACCTGAACCCCTAAGTCTCTCAGTTCTACAACACTACCCAGGGCCCTACTGTTAATTGTACAAATCCTGTCCTTGGTTGTTTTACCAAAATGCAACACCTCACATTTATTCAAATTAAGTTTGATTTGTAACTCCTCAGCTCATTGACCTAATTGATCAAGATCTGGTGGACTGGATAACCCCTCAATTGCTTTGCTGTAAAGGACATTGGTAATCTGATGAATACACTTGTAGACTGGATATTGGGAGATGTCACAAAAGTCTCATTTTGAGCTCTGAAAGGAGCTGGTGGTGAGGAGACACAATACTGTTCTGATTTTTCAGCCCTACAGTGTTCCTCCCAAGTCTAGTGGCTGCACAGATATCTGCAGGAAGTGGCAGGTGGAAGTGAGGACTTCTCCAGTCATGCACAAATGTCACCTGCACTGTCCTTTGCTCAGCTGGAGGCAGCTGCAAAAGTCTCCATCCTCCATTCTCTATTCACTGGTCAATGTACTCCTCTTCATTCACTACTCACTCACAGAGCTGCACCTCCCTGAGCCTCATGCTTATGATTCTACCATCATTACTCTTCCCTTCTCCTTCTATAACATCTTAGTTTTATCAATGCTAAGGCTGGTGCCAGGTTCAGTGGTTCCAACATTTAGCATGGACTTGTTGTTCTGTGAATAAATGAGGACTTTTGGTGGTGAGGACATTGGTGGAAGCGAGGTGGTACTGGAGACTGGCAAAAGAGACTTGTGCCTGGTCACTAGACCCATGGTGGAGCACTTCACTGTGAAATTTGACACGTTTTCTGTATTTCTTCATTTTTCTGCCTTTATAGTCGATTTTTCTGCATGTTAAGATGGAAAATGGCAACACCATTAAACACATTTCACTGTATTTTTGTAACAAGATACGTGTGACAATAAATAAATAAGTCATATCAAAAGTATCAGGAATGAGTATATGTGTTGCATTTGACACCTTGCTATAGCTAATGGTAACAATGGGGCTTTCAGGCTGCTATTGGCTTGGGTAAAAGCCTGTCCTGTTACCATCTCTGACACAGAGTGTTGCATCTTCCATAGCCCCTGACTGGTTCTCCCCTTTCCTTATGTATAAGGTATTTTTTTTCTGTCTTAACATTGCCCTGCATACATGCGTCAATGAGAGCAACATGAATTGATTTGACTTTCATTGCCCCATGCACTGCACACCAGTTTCATCCCCAAACGGTCAAGTCTCATATGTAAGATCCTGGGAATGGTCCAATGTGAATGATTGGACATTGATTCCATCCCAACCCAGCCCTCCATTATCAGTCCTGCTGCGGAATCTTAGCTGTCCTTTTCACGAAAGATTAATGAATGACCGAAAATGGTTGGGACATAGATGTTTGTACTTTTTACACCATAATCACCCTTTACGCCCCATGATCTTTTAACTGCAATGAAAAAGGCATTCAGGGATTGCTTGCACAAAAGCATTTGGGATTTTCAGTGGGTCTCTGCTGTTTGCACTGTTCATTCTCCAAAACCCCACATTTGGTAAACAACTTAGTACAAAATGGTGATGGTGAACTTTAAAATTGAATGTCCTACCCTCTACCCTTTCCTTTGAGTATAACTATGCCCCAAAACGTTTTATGACTTGCTCCTTTAGTCTCCAATCCCTTCTGTCCGTCTTTGTTCCTCCTCTTTGAATCTTGGCCTTTTCACTATCTCTCTCGATATCCCACTCTCCCATTCCACTCTCCCTAATCGCACTCTCTTTGAGATAACCATGCTCAGCCTTACCCTTACATCACCCTCACTATACCGCCCAATTAGGTTCCTCTGCTCTTATTCTCCCTCCAACTTATCCCATTGCGTTATCTGTCCTTAATATCTGGCTTCCATTTACATTTGTCCCCAATATCTCTATGTCTATTGCTGGACACACCTCCTCCAATCTCAGTTTGCTATACATGCCAACCACTCCATCCCAGTTTGCTCTGTCCATTCCCCAGGAGCTGTCCAGTGTCCAAAATAATCACGTTCATTAATTCTACTCACTCCCTTTCCTTTCCGCCCAATCCACCTTTTCTGTTAATCCCCTTTTTGGTTGGTTTCCTTTTGGGACTACCCCTTTGTTTGCAATGCTTTCCTTTTCTGATAAGCCCCACTTTCTCAGGTTGCTGAGATTAGAAATTCAGCTGCTTTACTTGGGCAAGCCAGTGGAGCCTTCATCCTTAACACTGTAATTCATAGAATCCCTACAGTGTGGAAGCAGGCCTTTCAGCCCAGCGAGTTCATACCGACCCTCCGAGGAGCATCTCACTCCCTACACTGTCCCTGTAACCTTGCATTTTCCAGGGCTAATACACCCAACCTACACATCCCTTGAAACCACGGGTAATTAAGCATGGCCAATCCACCTAACCTGCACATTTTTGGACTGTGAGAGGAAACCGGAGCACCCGGAGGAAACCCACGCAGACACGGGGAGAATGTGCAAACCCCACACAGGCAGTTGTCCGAGGCTGGAATCGAAGCAGGATCCCTGGTGCTATGGGCAGCAGTGCTAACGACTGAGTCATCATGCTCAAAGGCACAATGTTAGGTTGAAGGTGATGAATCTTTTCATCAACTGATCAACACAAAGACACTATAGCCTTGACACACGAAGTTCTTGCACAAATAAGTGCTTTTTTTTTGCTGATGGATCCAGTTCATTGAAGACATTTTTACTCACAGGGCAAAAAAGGAAATAGTGATCCCGAACAGGCAAACACCTCATATATATCATCGGGATTTTGAACAGACATGTTTCCTATTTGTGGGTAACATAATTAGAGTCATAGAGATGTACAGCATGGAAACAGACCCTTCGGTCCAACCTGTCCATGCCGACCAGATATCCCAACCCAATTTAGTACCACCGGCCAGCACCCGGCCCATATCCCTCCAAACCCTTCCTATTCATATATCCATCCAGATGCCTCTTAAATGTTGCAATTGTACCAGCCTCCACCACTTCCTCTGGCAGCTCATTCCATACACATACCACCCTCTGCGTGAAAACCTGCCCTTTTATATCTTTCCCCTCTCACCCTAAACCTATGCCTTCTAGTTCTGGACTTCCCGACCCCAGGGTAAAGACTTTGTCTATTTATCCTATCCATGCCCCTCATAATTTTGCAAACCTCTATAAGGTCACCCCTCAGCATCCGACACTTCAGGGAAAACAGCCCCAGCCTGTTCAGCCTCTCCCTGTAGCTCAAATCCTCCAATCCTGGCAACATCCTTGTAAATATTTTCTGAACCCTTTCTAGTTTCACAACATCTTTCCAATAGGAAGGAGACCAGAATTGCACGCAATATTCAAACAGTGCCCTAACCAATGTCCTGTACAGCCGCAACGTGACCTCCAAACTCCGGTACTCAATACTCTGACCAATAAAGGAAAGCATACCAAACGCCTTCTTCACTATCCTCTCTTTCTGCGACTCCACTTTCAAGGAGCTATGAACCTGCATTCCAAGGTCTCTTTGTTCAGCAACACTCCCTAGGACTTTACCATTAAGTGTGTAAGTCCTGCTAAGATTGGCTTTCCCAAAATGCAGCATTTCGCATTAATCTGAATTAAACTCCATCTGCCACTTCTCAGCCCATTGGCCCATCTGGTCCAGATCCTGTTGTAATCTGAGGTAACCTTCTTCGCTGTCCACTATACCTCCAATTTTGGTGTCATCTGAAAACTTACTGACTGTACCTCTTATGCTCACATCCAAATCATTTATTTAAATGACAAAAAGTAGAGGGCCCAGCCTTGTGGCACTCCACTGGTCACCTGTGACTATCGATGATACAAATATCTCAGCAAGAGGCCCAGCAATCACTTCTCTAGCTGCCCACAGAGTTCTTGGGTACACCTGATCAGGTCCTGGGGATTTATCCACTTTTAACCATTTCAAGACATCCAGCATTTCCTCCTCTATAATCTGGACATTTTGCAAGATGTCACCATCTATTTACCTACAGTCTATATCTTCCATATCCTTTTCCACATTAAGTACTGATGCAAAATATTCATTTAGTATCTCCCCCATTTCTGTGGCTCCACACAAAGGCCGCCTTGCTGATTTTTGAGGGGCCCTATTCTCTCCCTCGTTACCCTTTTGTCATTAATATATTTGTAAAAACCCTTTGGATTCTCCTTAATTGTATTTGCCAAAGCTATCTCATGTCCCCATTTTGCCCTCCTGATTTCCCTCTTAATTATACTCCTACTTCCTTTGTACTCTTCTAAGGATTCACTCGATCTATCCTGTCTACACCTGACATATGCTTCCTTCTTTTTCTCAACCAAACCCTCAATTTCTTTAGTCATCCAGCATTGCCTATACCTACCAGCTTTCCCTTTCACCCTGACAGGAGTATACTTTCTCTGGATTCTTGTTCGTGCTACGTTCCCCTGAGAATCCATCACCCCCTACATTTTCCAAAACAGCATACCTGTTTGAAATGGGTATATCCACAAAAGACTCATGCCCTAGGTGCCTACCTCTCTTACCTTTCCTGGAGTTAACCTATCTATGTGACTGTATCTGAGACTTCCCCCCCCCCTTCCTATAACTGCTATCCATCACATACTGTTGTAACCATGAATGTAATTCCAATAGGCTGGGACGTTAATGAGAATTCATAACATGCCGATGAATACAAAGAAGGTTCCTACTTATTGTGGTCAGGAAGGTTGACCCACTTGAAGAGTCTTGAGCAAAGGTTTACGGCAAAAGTTTGACCAACCATTGGAAAACCAACATTAGGCCTCCTGCCCAATGGTAGGTTTATCGCCAGACTTTCTACAAGCTTCTGGTGGGCCCGGAAGATTCCACCTCCCGGTTATGGTGGTGGGTACAGGTTGGCAGTGCTGATGGCAGTGGTGTTTGGCACCTGTTTAGTGGAAGAGGGATTGGAGACATGGAGATGGAATCAGAGACCTTGTAAGTCAGTGGCGGTGGTGCTCATTAATGGACGTTCCTTCAATAGATACTCAGATTCTAGGAAACGGGTGAACACGACTGTGTGAGTGCAACATATCCTTGCCTCTGTGAGCCTTCTCAAGTGCTACTAGTGGTGAGCAATAAACCTTGGTCAAACTTCACATCCCATAAATGAGTGAAAAGGTTTGGAGGTGGATTTGATGTGGAAACACATTCATCGGACTTTAACTTCCATTACCACCTTCTCCCCACTACCCCCCTCCTGAACATCATGACATAAACCTGCCTACTTTTTTGCTAGATTTAGATTTGAGCCCAGGATCTGCTTATTTTTCAAACTTGGGGATGTTTGAGCTAAGTTTAATTTTGAAATGAGTCATGTAGGGTAGGAACTCAGTTTGGTGGATCTCTTTGCATGCCCGGAAGTGTTGAGACTAACCTGTCAAATCATTGTCGAGCAGGAATAAATAAAGGTAATGTCTTTTAAGCTATTAAGCCAGTTGAATATACATCAAAAGCTATCATTATAATCTGCATTGACCTGGGCAGACCACACCTTCAGTATTGTAATCAGTTTTGATAATAAGGACATAGGTAAACATAAAGCTGTGGAGGTGGTGCAGAGAATCCAAGACCGATTCCTTTTTTTAAGTGGTTACGTTCTGCAAAAAGAGTGGAGAAAATACTCAGTTCAGCCTGGAGACTGCAAGTGCACTGTTTAAAATCCAAAACTCCCCCCTTATTCATTAAATCCTTCCTGTGGTATGCCAATTTCTATTGCTGCTCATTTTTCAGACGTTCAGTGTTATCTTGAAGAATAGCTTACGTTATAAGAACTACACCCCTGGCATTACATACACTCATAGAGACATACAATCGTTCAGCATGGAAACAGACCCTTTGATCCAACTTGTCCATTTTGACCATGTTCCCAAACTAAACTAGTCCCACTTACCTGTGTTTGGCCCATATCATTCTAACAGGTTAAACAGTTCATCCACTTTACCAACACCTTCCACCCTGACCTCAAATTCACCTGGACCGTCTCAGGCTCCTCCCTCCCCTTCCTAGACCTTTCCATTTCTATCTCGGGCGACCGAATCAACACGGACATTTACTATAAACCGACCGACTCCCACAGCTACCTAGACTACACCTCCTCCCACCCTGCCCCCTGTAACAACGCCATCCCATATTCCCAATTCCTTTGTCTCCGCCGCATCTGCTCCCAGGAGGACAAGTTCCAATACCGTACAACCCAGATGGCCGCCATCTTCAAAGACCGCAATTTCCTCCCCAGACGTGATCGATGATGCCCTCTACCACATCTCCTCCACTTCCCGCTCCTCCGCCCTTGAGCCCCGCCCCTCCAATCGCCACCAGGACAGAACCCCACTGGTCCTCACCTACCACCCCACTAACCTCCATATACAGCGTATCATCCGCCGTCATTTCTGCCACCTCCAAACGGACCCCACCACCAGGGATATATTTC
>NC_057712.1:13220822-13263311 GCF_004010195.1 Chiloscyllium plagiosum | reverse complement strand
GTGATCGACGATGCTCTCCACCGCATCTCCTCCACTTCCCCCTCCTCCGCCCTTGAGCCCCACCCTTCCAATCGCCACCAGGACAGAACCCCACTCCACCAACCTCCATATATATCGTATCATCCGTCGCCATTTCCGCCACCTCCTTCCACCTATCGAATTTCCAAAGCCTCTCCCCCAAGTCCCTCCTCCCTACCTTTTATCTTAGCCTGCTGGGCACACTTTCCTCATTCCTGAAGAAGGGCTCATGCCCGAAACGTCGATTCTCCTGCTCCTTGGATGCTGCCTGACCTGCTGCGCTTTTCCAGCAACACATTTTCAGCCGATATCATTCTAAACCTTTCCTATTCACCTACATATCCAAATGTCTTTTAAATGCCATAACTGTACCTGCATACCCCATTTACTCTGGCAGTTTATTCTACACATGAATCAATCTCTGTGTAAAATAATTGCCCCACGTCCTTTTTAAAACTTTCTCCTCTCACCTTAAAAATATGTCCCCTAGTTTTAAACTTCCCTACCCAAGGGAAAAGACCCTTGCTGTTCGCATTGTCGATGCCGGTCATTTAGCCCATATCCCTCTAAACCCTTTCTATTCACATACCCATCCAGATGCCATTTAAAGGATGCAATTGTACCAGCCTCCACCACTTCCTCTGGCAGCTCATTCCATACACACACCACCTTCTGTGTGAAAAAGGTGCCCCTTAGGTCCCTTGTATACCTTTCCCCTCACACCTTAAAACCTATGCCCTATAGTTCTGAACTCTCCCACCCCAGGGAAGTCCATGCCCCTCATGATTTTATAACCCTCAAAAAGGTCACCCCTCAGCCTCCGATGCTCCAGGCAAAGTACCCCAGCCTATTCAGCCTCTCCCTATAGCTCAAACCTTTCAACCCTGGCAATATCCTTGTGAAGGGCTTTTGCCCGAAACGTCGATTTTGCCTGTCCTCGGATGCTGCCTGAATTGCTGTGCTCTTCCAGCACCACTGATCCAGAATCTGGTTTCCAGCATCTGCAGTCATTGTTTTTACCACAATATCCTTGTAAATCTTTTCTAAACACTTTCAAGTTTCACAACATCCTTCTTCTAGCAGGGAGACCAGAATTGCACACAGTATTCCAAACCAATGTCCTAACAATGGCCTAACCAATGTCTTGTACAACCGCAACATGACTTCCTAACTTCTATATTTAATGTGCTGTCCAATAAAAGAAAGCATACCAAACACCTTCTTCACTATCCTATCTACCTGCGATTCCATTTTCAAGGAGTTGTGAAGCTGCACTCCAAGATCTTTTTGTTCAGCAGTGCACACCAGAACCTTACCATTAAGTGTACAAGTCCTGCCCTGATTTGCTTTTCCAAAATGCAGTACCTCACATTTATCTAATTTAAACATGTCATCTCAACTCCTATACTCAATGGTCTCAGCAATTGAGGCAAGCATGCTAAATGCCTTCTTAACCAACCTATCTCCCTGTAACACTAAGTTCAAAGGATTATTTACCTCAACTCTTCGGTCTCACTGTTCTATAACAGTTATGATTTGGAGATGCCGGTGTTGGACTGGGGTGTACAAAGTTAAAAGTCACACAACACCAGGTTATAGTCCAACAGATTTAATTGGAAGCACACTAGCTTTCGGAGCGACGCTCCTTCACAATAACCTGGTTGAACAATAACCTGGTGTTGTGTGATTTTTAACTTTGTTCTATAACACTACATCTTAGGATACAAGCATGCATATGAATGTTTAATGTGTTTTGCAGAATTTACCCTCTGCTACATTACTGGAAATGTTGCCTATTTATTTTAAGCAGGATAATGTGTAATCTTAAGAAGTTGAAAACGGAATTTCAGATACACATCTTAATCATAAGTTTAATATTGGTCAGTATAATTTCAAGACCTGACTCTTCCAAATCCCATAACATTGAACAAGGACAAACTTCAATACATGACAGTGATCAGTGCTGATATCCCATTTATCATTAAGTCGAAAATGTCTTTATTTTAACCCTTTTTTTGCAGTAAAATTCTGACCACCAATAGCAACTAAAATTTAAATTATTAACTTTTGGAAAGATAGAAAGGTTTGAAATGAAAATTGAATGATCACTAATAATACAGAGAGAGCAAGAGAGAAAGAATAACTTCACACTGGAAAACTGGTAGGATCTGTTTGATGGTGACTGAATCATTCTATTTTATAAATGCTAGGGTTTTGGAAATTGCTTCCTGTGATTCCATTTCTTCTTTCTCATGAAAATGACAAAGGGATGATCTTGCAAATAGAGAATTGAGCAACACAAAAAAAAAGGTTTTGAATCAGCTATTTACCAGTGAGGCCTTGTATACGTAAATGTAAATGGGATGGATTCCTTACCACCAGGAGCCTGAGAGTATTACAGAGGACATAAGAAAGGTAATGTCCCTCTGCAGTTTTTTTTCTGTTTATTGACCTTTTATCTTTGATTTTGCTGGCTGGCTGAGCGTTCATTCAGTTCACAGTTTGAATGAGAAAAAAATGCTGACAAAAGCCTCGGGTTAAAGGTTACAAAAGGATGTAGTGGGGGAGGAGTGCATCCCCTCACACAAATTCCTCTTTAATCTGTTTGATCTCAATTGGAAAGCATCTAAGTTTGAAAAATGCGACTGTTAATAAATGGTCCATTCTTAGATGCTTCTGATTGAACTGTGGACCTGAAAAAAAACATACTGAATGGAAATTAAATGAATGAAGTCCTTTAAGGCTGCAGTGCAGTAATTGTTTTCTCTTCACACCCCTGTGTCATTAACACTCGGATCATGCAAACATCTCTCCTTAGCTATTCCGTGTGTGTGTATGTGTGTGCCTGTATGTCTGACCACTTGGTAACATCATTCAAAGGCACAGGATCAGCTTCCACATGCATGTCAACAACACCCAAGGTTAAAAATCACACAACATCAGATTATAGTCCAACAAGTTTATTTGGAAGCACGAGCTTTCGGAGTGCTGCTAACTACCTGATGAAGGAGCAGCGCTCCGAAAGCTAGTGCTTCCAAATAAACCTGTTGGACAATAGCCTGGTGTTGAGTGATTTTTAACTTTGTCTACACCAGTCAAACCCTGGCACCCCCCAAGTCAGAACAACACCCCGAGTGTACCTCTCTTACACTCTCTTCACTGTCACTGTTTTTAGATGCTTCTAGAATTGGATGAACTGCTATTTCCTCCAGTTAAATATTGCCATAACCCTTGTATCATTGCCACCAACTTAGTATCTCGGCTTAGCAACATTTCATAAGAACTTAAATGTTCAGTGACCCGAGTGACTTGTAGTCACTTAGTTTGTTGGAATGGGGCCACCTCACAGCTGAGTGAGATAGGTCTGCTTCCATGCATTTGCAAACTCCAGCCAGGATCACTGGTTTTAAACTGGGAGTGGAAACCCACACTGCTCCTTGGATGCTGCCTGACCTGCTGTGCTTTTCCAGCACCACACTCTTGCCTCTAATCTCCAGCATCTGCAGTCCTCACTTTCGCCTAGCCTTAGTTTTGTGTTGCTGTTGTACATTTAATCTTCAATGCAGACTACCTGTGCAAACCTATCATGACATATGATTGTCATAGGAAGTAATCACGGTGCTACAAGGTTAGTTAGGCATTCTCCATTATAAATATGGGCATATAATTAATCATGAAACTGTGTATAAATATGTGTTTTTTAACACTTTATAGATAGAAGTTTTTAGGGTGAATGTGCTCTTGTAAATTTATATTTGGTGGGTTGTTAGAATTCGAATTAGATTTTATTGCCAAACGTACTCAAGTACAGGGATGCAAGAGTACAGCGAAAAGTGTACTTTGGCATCATTCCAGGTGCCATCTTAGGTATAAAGGTACCTCGATACAAAATTTTTAAGTACAAAGTAGAAAAATAAGGAAATATCATTAAAAGTTCAACATTAAAGTCCTTCTCAGTATAAAAGAGAAAAATAAATAAATTAAGAAAAATCTTTAAAACTCATTACTGCTTGATATTATGATCCTTGACCAAATGTTTGTAAGTTTTCTTTTCCCAACATTTTCTGTACTCAAGTTGAGGAAACTTGATGCCAGAGTGGGAAATTATTCCATTTCCCAGTCCTAACATCTCGTACCCTGATGAGCAACAAAAACAGCATGAATAAAGGAAAATTGCGCTGTAATTATCAGTGCAGTTGATAATAAAACAAACAACAATAAATGACAAGATCAGAGAGGATAGATGGTATGAATTCTCGGACTAAAACTGAAGTGACAACTCAACTGTCATTGACCTGGGGATAAGTGCATTATTTTGCCAAGTGCTCAGTAGGATTCACATGCTGGAATGCCGTACCTTGTTTGCTCTATTTATTTACACGTCACAATCCTTTAACTGTTACTATCCCAACACAGCTTCCTACTACCATGTCATCATCAGGTACATGTGCCTCAGGTCTGCAAGTGTGATTGCTTACCTTTGAATCTCTTATTCTTAATCCCTTCACTATTTATTCATAAACTAAATCCAGGTGGTAAGACATTAAAAAGCTTTAGTGTTTACATCAAATAAAATTGCTGACTTGTCAATTCTGCAATATTTATGATCATTTGGCTTCCTGCTGAAATTGATTCATCTCTCCCTACCTCCTTGGTGCATAATTTGAAGGAATTTCTTTCCAATTTAACGAATTCCCTGGAGTATAATTTCACCCTTTTTACTTTTTTAGCAATTAAAAAAATACTGTTTAGAATAGTCTATCCTCAATTAATCATTGTCAGAGAGGTCTTATATTGGAGGGAAAAAATAATGATGTGAGATAAAGTCCCAAGGCAATTGCAGCTTGCATTTGTTAATCATTATAACAATCACCCTGCTGAATTTAAGGCTTAAAGTCTGGGCGTGGGTGCCTGTTTTGAGTTGAACAAATGGTCTTTCCTTGACAAATGCATGCACAACCCTAAAAGTACTCTTTTAAGGACAAGTTTTATATCAGCTTGAACTTAGTCAACTTATTAAAGTATCAAAATGCTCAAAAGACAATAACATACAATTAACATATAAAATTTGAAAATGTATTGAGTCCATATTTTGCTAAAGAGAAGCAAATCTTGCTGAGGCGCACATCTGAACATTTATTTTCCTCACTCAAGAATAGTGTCAATTTTATTTTATGGTGCATTGTAAGTTAGGGCATAGCGTCTATGTTCAAAGGTCGACTTTGGCACCTGACTGGACGTTTTGCATTGTTAAAGTTTCAATATTTGCGTTGTCTTCTGTGCTACAGAAGAATGCAGCTTCTGATTTGATTTGAAGTATACTACTTTCACAGCATATTTCTTACCTCTTGACCAAGGGAAAGAATGTCACTTGCAGGATATTACTAATTCAGTGCTATTTCCACCCCATTGCTTATCCAAATTGGCAGCCCGTTGCCATGGAAACCCACTAACAATAGATTTAAATGAACTAATTAATATTTATTTCATGGTATACATGTAGCAAGAAGTTACCACAAGAGCTTCAGTGTTTATGCTATAATTCTTTTGTTATAGGTATGCCTTCCCTCACTGACCTGTAAATGCAGCATCAGTCAATGCCGCATGTTTTGTAGCATTCAATGTCGTGAATGTTGACGTTAATCATAATTCTTTGTGCAAGTTATGATTCAAAAGGGTAATGACAGTGAAGGTCCTCTTATTCCACAGCTCATTGTATTCCAAAGGGGATGACCTCACTGAAGAAAGCAGATTGCAGACTTGAAATGCGAGAAGGGGAAACACAGCAAGGTCAAGATCCATTTCATGAAAAAAAACACACACTTTGTGGGAGAGCATATTTAAAATAGAGCTTCTGGATCATGCTGGGAGTAGAGATTTCCACTCCTGTCAAATTGCTACCAGCATTCTGATCGAGCAATTGTTTAAAAAAAAGCAAGATACTTGATACTGGGCCTCTCTCTATCCATTCTGTTCTCCCCCCACCCCCCTACCAAGTCATTTTGGAGTCTGATATTGCACAACTAGCTAGTAACAATGTTGGAGTTCCTTGGATTGAATTAACATGTGCATCCCAAGTGGCCCAATGAAATGGAATTTATCAAAAAAGTCCTTGTATTTTTGTCCCTCTGTCAGCAGTTTAAACCTACAGAGAATTGCCACCAGTGATACTTATGAAGACATCCACTAGTTCCTCCAATTATTACTGACGTCCAGAAACAGCTGTGCACTACATTGTCCTTTTATCCACTTGAGAGGCTCTTGATGTCATGCTTTTTTTGTTTAAATCCTGTTTTTTGCAATTGGCCATCATGTGCACATTATTTCCTGCACTATTTACAAGCAGCAGTGAAGCCAGATGGCAAAATGAATGTGAAACCAAAACCAATAACTAGCTTGCAAAGAAAATTAATAATATCCCTTGGGGAAGGGACCTGTTGCTGCTGTGTATTGTATTGTTTAGTCTGACTCTAATGAAAATTTCAGCTTTGACCTAATTCTGGGACGAGATGACAGATAGTTAGATTGCCAGCAGTGCTTGGATTTAATTTCCACAGATTCATATTTTCATTGTATTAGCATGGTGCTCAGTGAGTCTCAAAATGTATTTGTAAATGAAAGCCTTGGATCCAAATTGGAACAAACATTTGATGCAATCAGTTTTAATCTTAGTTATAAATGAATTGTTTTCTCCTGAAGTGTACACACTCTGCTTCATTTTCCCTCCATTAGCTGGAAGGGTAGATTTCCACAAGGCCTGATGAAGAGCTTATGCCCGAAACATTGATTCTCCTGCTCCTTGGATGCTGCCTGACCTGCTGTACTTTTCCAGCACCACACTCGCGATGTTGTTAATTTAGTCAATTGATGTCAGCCAACAGCTTTATAATGCCCTTACTATCATTTCTGTTAAGAATCCAGGATGCATTAAACTATACCTGATTTTCCTCTGATACCCATAGCATACTTGGGGGACAGTGAAATGTTCACTGTCATCTGGGTCACCTCCAATAATTTTCTTCTGACTCTGCTGTCATCCTTGCAGGAAAAACAGATTCAGATCAAAACCCTGCTGGCATTAATACCCATACATTGGAGTTCCAAATACTCTAAATCCACAGTGTACTCCAGGGGTTTGATTTTCAGCCTGTGGTCAGGAGACTAATAGCTGGATCATTTCTAGATCCTGATTCTGCACTGTATTGATGCAGGTTTTTGTTAACAAGTGAAAGACCCTAACTGCCCTGGAGGAATGTTCAGCACACAGCAGGGTTGGTGTGCTGCCAGGAATTGTTGAAGATGGCTTGAAAAATCAGATTCAACGTTTCGGGTCTGATACCCTTCCTCACCAGACCCAAAACATTAACTCTGATTTCTCTTCACAGATGCTGCCAGACCTGCTGGGCTTTTCCAGCAACTTCTGTATTTGTTTCTGATTGTTACCATCTGCAGTTATTTTGGCTTTTGATTTTGGAAAACTAGACTGTGGCCATCTAATGTCATGAGACAAAAAAAATCTGCAGATGCTGGAATCCAAAGTAGTCAGGCAGGGAGCTGGAAGGGCTCAGCAAACCAGGCAGCATCAGGAGGGGGAGAAGTCGCCATTTCGGGTGTAACCCTTCTTCAGGACTGTAATGTCATGATCTTCATGGGGAGAATGTTGGCACCAGGGACCTGAAATTCATTCAGTATGGCTGGAAATGGTATTATTCAGATGTGTGTGCTTTGTCTGAGCTAACTTTCCAACTAATGGAAGTTAAATGATACAGTTATATTCCCTCTCAACCTTCTAACTCAATTAAATGCAGGTCCATTTGAACTAATCTCTCTCTTTATAGGATATGCTATCCCAAATATCAACTTAATGAATGTCCGAGGGAATGAAATGGAAGTTCATGAGGTTGGTAGTGGGGGTGGCAGGAGCATACTATGGATGGCACAGTGGCTCAGTGGTTAGCACTGCTACCTGACAGCACCAGGAACTTGGGTTTGATTCCACCCTCGGTCGACTGGGTGGAGTTTGCACATTCTCCAAGTGTCTATGTGGGTTTTCTCCGGGTGCACCAGTTTCCCCCAAAGATGCGCAGATTAGGTGGATTGGCCATGTTAAATTGCCTCATAGTGTCCAGGGATGTGCAGCTTACATGGATTAGCCATGGGAAATGCAGAGGTACAGAGATAGGATTGGTCTGAGTGGGATGCTTTTCGGATGGGTGGTGTGGACACGATGGACTGCATCCACACTGTAGGGATTCTATGATTCTATGAGAGATTAGTTCAACTGTGCCTGAATTCAGTAGATTAGAAGGAAGAGAGGAGATCTAAATGGAACGTATTACATTTGACAGATTCAACAAAAAGGGGCAATGTTTTTCCTGGTTGGGGAATCTAGATCGCAGTGGTCACAATTACGGGATCGAGACTAGACCATTTAGAACTAAGATGAAGAAATTTTTTCACTCAAAAGATTGGAGTTCTGGGGGAGAAAGGATGTTGATAGTTCAGATTAAGTAATCAGAATGTGAGAATGGCAGAACAATGGTGTGTTCAACTGCCAGTCTGGAAAGAATAGATGATCTCACTGGGGTGGGGCCTCACTGGGGTGGGGAGAGGGAAGAGAGGGTGACAGAGAATGTAACAAGTAAAACTTAAAGAAAGGGAAGGAATGTGTTCACCATCTGAAGGTATTGAACTCCCTGTTGAGCCCAGAAGGTTGTAAACTGCATGGTTAAGATGTCATTCCTCCAGTTTTCACTGTGATTTGCTGGAGCATTGCAGCATACCGAGGACAGACAAGTAGCCATTTTGCACACTGCTATTGCCTGTTCGCCATGTTGCAGAGGAGCCAGTGTTGGACTAGGGTGGACAAATGCAAAAATCGCATGAGACCAGGCTACAGTCCAACAGGTTTATTTGAAACCACAAGCTTTCGGAACCTCCCAAAAAATTCTGGGATTTCCATATTAATCAATCAAAACCTGCATCTCCATTCTAACTGATTAAAGACTTAACAGCCATCTTGGTTTGTTCAATACATTTGCATCAGTTGTACGATCCTTTGATCTTTAAGTTATAAATTCTGTGTCGGAAATATCCTTTCTTACTAGCCGCCTGGGAAAGGAGCGAGGCTGCGAAAGCTTGTGGTTTCGAATAAACTTGTTGGATTATAACCCGGTGATATTTGACATTGCTTGTTAGCATTCAGAGTTAGCCACTGAGTTTCTGCCAGCTAAATCCCAACATGGTCCAGAACCTCAGTATCTCCACTGCTTCACCACTGAAGATTCTCGGCTCTAGTATATTCCACAATGAGCTAAGTTGCTCTAAGTTGAAGGCGTGCTGGTTGCTAACTTCTTCTCCTACCCTCACGGTCTGTTTGAAAATTGCATTGTATGCCAGAGGTGAGGAAATCAGTTTATTCTATCCAAGTTCACAACTTTCAATGTGCACCTGCAGCCAACTTCACCCCCAAAGGCAATTGAAAATCCAACACCAGAAATACTGCTTCTTCTCTGTTCTATGGCACCTGTGTGGCTTTTTAAAAAAATTCTAGTCTTCTCTTCAGGTTATAAAATGGGCTCATTACAGCTACTAAGACATGACTTATTATGTGAAAAAATAAAGGTTCTGTGACATTGATGATACAGTGAAGCTGTGAGGTGTATCTAGCCTCATAAAACATATCTCAGTGTTTTTTTATTAATGCTTTTACCTCTTCATTCAGTGTTTTTTCTCACATTTTGAAGTATAACCTACAGGAAACACCACCGCAGAGGTCACCTATATTTAAATTGCAATCTCACTGAAGAAACAAAGACTTGCATTAATGACTTTCATGACTTGAGGATGCGTAAAAATGTGTTGCTGGAAAAGCGCAGCAGGCCAGGCAGCATCAAAGGAACAGGAGAATCGACGTTTCGGGCATAAGCCCTTCTTCAGGAATGACTTGAGGATGCCCAAGAATGCTTTACAACCAATTAAGTAAATCTTTTCAATAGTAGCTACTTTGGTACTGCAGGAAACATGGCAACCAATTTGCAAATAGCAAGGTCTCACAAACTGTGATGTGATAATGGCTGGATTATCCAAAGTTAAAAATCACACAACACCAGGTTATAGTCCAACAGGTTTAATTGGAAGCACACTAGCTTTCGGAGAGATGCTCCTTCATCAGGTGATTGTGGAGGGCTCAATCGTAACACAGAATTTAAAGCAAAAATTTGCAGTGTGATGTAACTGAAATTATACATTGAAAAGTTGTTTGTCTGTTAAGCCTTTCATCTGTTAGAATACAGTGATAGTTTCACTTCTTTCAAACTATCACTGTATTCTAACAGATGAAAGGCTTAACAGACAATCAATTTTTCAATGTATAATTTCAGTTACATCACACTGCAAATTTTTGCTATAAATTCTGTGTTACGACCGAGCCCACCACAATCACTCCGAAAGCTAGTGTGCTTCGAATTAAACCTGTTGGACTATAACCTGGTGTTGTGTGATTTTTAACTTTGTACTCCCCAGTCCAACACCGGCATCTCCAAATCATGGATTATCCAAGCCTTTATTTAAGTGTTAGCTTGAGAGATAGCCTGAGGCCATCTGAGAAACAGTGCATTTGATGACAAAGCCAGCACCAAGCTCATGGTCCACAGGACAGCAGTTTGACCCACCTGACTGTATGTGTCACAGAAATGGACAATGCACAGCAGACTCTTCAGAAATACCACTGGTGATGCCTCCACAACATCTCTGGCAGGATAAGTGCTACAAAGGCAGTGTCCTCAACGAGGCCAACATTTCCAGCATAGAGCATTGGTTATAGTTAACAGTTGTTCTTGATGGGCCATATCATCTGCATGCCTAACATAAGACTTTGAATGCAAGCTCTCTATTTTAAGCTTCATCATGGCAAGTGGTTTCCAGGATGACAGAGGAAGCTTTTCAAGGACACCCTCAAAACCTCCCCAAGAAATACAACACTTCCTCTGTCTTGTGGGAATCTCTTGCCCAACAGCCCCCAGACTAAGGAAAAAGTATCTGCCATCCATTGTGAGCATCTCCAACAGGCCCAGGTGGGGGCCAAGCACAGACAACAGAAGAGTGTGAATATTCAAACATCCCAACCACCCTCATCAAACTGGTTCTGGGGCTGGGGCTGTGTGGGATACTCTTCAGAGGGTCGATGCAGACCGAATGGGCCAAATGGTCTCTTTCCGCACTGTAGAGATTCTATGATCCACCAAGGAGATTGGGATTGACATGCACCAGCCTCACCACATCACTATTGTAACCATCAATTCACTTAGAGTACAGTTATCCACTTTGATGCTAAACCTTGAGATGCACCGATGTGTTTCATTCCAATGCTGCTGCCAGGCTGCTTTTTTTACAGGGAGATACCCAAGTCTCACGCATTAGAGCAGGGGGCATTTCAATGCTCTTAGCTTGCTCACATTGCACCTACTTGGATGTTCCCAGCCTCTCTGACTTGTCTTGTCTTTCTGCACTATGTCGCAACATTCAGAAACTTCAGTCTCACTGATCTTGTGTCTTGCCATGCCTTTTAACTCAGATTCAAAGCCAGGCAGCTTGTCAGTAGTGATCAATCAAGAGGGTGGACATGTTGGTGTGCTGTGCTATATCAATGTCACACCTACACCAAGTGTCAGCAACAAACACACTGAATGTGCTTCACTGAACACGAACGTCTCAAAGTCTGTGGGGAAGAGCCCTCAATCAAGGGGAAATTTGATCAATCAGTGGATCTAGCCACAACTGGGGTTATTGTCACTGTGCCTGTAGTACAATAAAGATGCTGAAATGAAGGAGGAACAGATGCACCAGCCAGTCCAGGACCATCAGCAACCTCCAGCAGCTGCTGAACAGCCTCCGGCCGCAGCTGAAGGTCCACTCAAGATGAAGAGCAGGTACAGGGAGGCCTAGAGTTATGATCCTCGGTGTCATTTCCTCCAGGTGAGTGAGGCACTGTGGCCCCACGGGCTGAGATTACCTCAGGGCACCATCACAGAGCTGTGTCCTTTGCTGGAACTGAGCTTGCCATCCTACTCCAGCTGCCATCGGAATGACTGCTGTGCCGAATGTACATGCAGCTGGCTGTTTCCAAAGATCCACTGTGGATCTGTCTGGGATCTCACAACCCTCAACATTGAAATATATTGTGACTATTACTGCTGCAGTTGGTGACAGATTATACAGTTCTATTTGGGTTCTCCAAGACAAGGTGAGTGCTGCAGCCTTAACCAATAAACTTGACAAACAGAAATGGCTTCTCGCAGCTGCAGGATGCTGTCGTCCATACACACATTGGGCTGAGAGAGCCATATCATAACAGGCTGACTTAGCAGAAAGGAGTTTCATTCAAATAATGTACAATTGATACCATTCCTGTGCAATCTGTATCCTAGAAGCTGCCATAATACTGGCATCATCAAAAACTCTCATTTTCCTGCTTTGGTTCAAGGTTAAGGTACCTTACAAGGGTGGCATCACTTCACTGTTAAATTTAGGCAATGTGTTACTAATCATATTTACTCATATAACTTGTTTTTTCTCTTGTGTTGTTGGTGGTTCTTTTACCAATTACGTTAAAACTGCATCCATCCTTCTCCCCAATTGGAGTTGTTCCTTTCTGTTTAATTTATGAAAACCCATCATAGTGTTGAACGCTTTCACCAAATCTCTCTTGACCTTCTCTGATCGAAGGTGAGCAGCCTCTCTTTTCTTGGTCTCTACAAGTCACCGAAGCCTTTCATCATTAGTACCATTCTGACTAAAAGAAATCTTGGCATCTTTCCAAAGCATGGTTGTCAGAATGGGACGCAATATTCCAGCTGGGCTCTAACCAGGGATTTATAAAGACATAGCATCATTTTCTTGTTATTGGAAGAAATAATTGTTTGCTGAGCGCCACTTCAAGTGACATTGTGCAGACATATATCAATTCCATGCTGGCAGACATGCTGTGAGCGACTACCTGTGTGGTCCACACACAGGGTCCCTCATTGAACAATTGCCATATGGGTCCTAGGGCTGTGTGTGCCTGGGTTCAACACAGCCTGTGCAATGCTTGAAGCTGCTATACAAGCCAATCTTTTCCCTATGCTTTTAGTTATGAAGCTAAAGATTTACAGCCTTTTCAATTTGTCCTATCCCTTCCAAAGATACCCCCCCCCCCCCCCCGGTCTCTCTGTTTCTGAATCCCCTTTGAGTTACTATTATTTAGCAAATAATGAGTGTTCTCAATCTTCTTCAATACATTATTCTGCCCCAATACTCTGCTTTCTGAATAATGTTTACACAATTTCATACAGTCCCAGAGGCTTCAACTTTGCTAACAGGTCTAAGGCACAGTGCTTTGTCAAACACCTTTAGTGAGTCCATATACACAGGAACCAGCCTCATAATATTATCTCAGCTATTTTTCAAACATGGCTGTTTTAATTCTTCCCTCTGAACTTAGATAGGGGACTGGACTCAGGGTCCCATGGTTGGGAATGATAGACGACTTATGATTTCCAAAGCTTTTCACTGTACTCTGGAGGACATGTGACAAAAAATCAAATCAATCAATCAATCAATCAATAATTAAACTGAGCTGGAGATCAATCTGATTTCTTGAGGAGAATAGGCAATTTTCAAATGTACTTGGCGAGATGCAGGATGGTGGGGAAGCTTCCCATATTACACAGCCCTGATTTTGTTTATTTAGTTTTCATTGTATTCATAGCATTTTCAAACCGGAGTTATTTGTAACAATGCCTCATTTGGAATAGATTTGGAATAGAAAATGTTAATCAGATCAAAGTCAAACATTACTATGAAATTTGCTAGCATATGAAACGTACTCAGGACATCAGATATTCAAGGATTGATGTTCAATGGATTCATCACTCTAACTGTTCTGTGAGCAAATAGGGCACCCTGCTGAGCTGCATTAGCCTGGAAACTCCCATGTTTCACTTCCTGCAATTATTCAATTTGCTTTTCTCATGGTGGTTGGAAATAGGAATGCTTTAATACGGTTTGCCATCCATTGAGGTGGAGAAAGAAATCAAGAAGGATTTTGCTTCTGATACTTCTCTGGCCACAAAGTGTAAATCGCGTCAGACTAGATTCAAGTTCAGTTGTGATGACCTCCATAACCAAATATCCTGCCAATATTCAGGTTCCTGCATGAGAATTAGGTCCATGTGGTTGGTACTGGAGAGCTGGAACTGTGCGATGTCCAATCTGATTCTTTAAGGAGAGAACTATAGAAAGAAGGAGAAAAGTCATACAGTCTAATTCCATAATTAGGATCGGAGACTCCCATTCTTTTCTACTTTCCCTCCAATCAGAAAGGCTCAACATTCCATAAATTGATCCAATAAAATCTCAATTTCTTATGTAAATCTTTTTCTAAAAAAAGTTGTACTTATTTTTTCAGTGATCGAAATGCTGTGTCTCTGGAAAGTCTAAACATGTCGGTTTAACATATCAATATGACATTAGTTTCTTTGCAGAAACATTACTGCCTTACATCATCTGTTGTTTCTAAATATCAAAAAAGTCTCCTACCTAGCCTCATCTTAAAAAAGCAAAAAATGAATACGTTCTTTTCTGTCATGAAAGAAAACTAACATTGAAATCCAACATTTTGTTCTCTGTGATACATAAGAGAGAAACACATTAACATCACAACAGTTGCATTTACTGATTTGCAAACATCCCAAACTCACTGAACATTTGACTAGGTTAATGAATGTTGTACATGAGATAGGTCTGCAAATGGAAATAAACTGTAAGTTGCCTCTTAATGTTTTTGATACATTTTACAGGTGCAGGTAATGTTCATGTTCATGCGCGAGCTGAAAAATGTGTTGCTGGAAAAGCGCAGCAGGTCAGGCAGCATCCAAGGAGTAGGAGAATCGACATTTCGGGCATAAGCCCTTTTTCATTCCTGAAGATGGGCTTATGCCCGAAACGTCGATTCTCCTGCTCCTTGGATGCTTCCTGACCTGCTGCGCTTTTCCAGCAACACATTTTTCAGCTCTAACATGTTATTCACCTTTCTACTGCTTGTTGTACCGTTCAGGAATGAGGAGGGTGTGCCAAGCAGGCTAAGATAAAAGGTAGGGAGGAGGGACTTGGGAGAGGGGTGTTGGGAATGTGATAGGTGGAAGGAGGTTAAGGTGAGGGTGATGCAATAGGTAAAAGGTTTCATGCACACTTGCTTTTCCAAGGCTACTCTAACCCTTAAGGAGGAGTCACTGTGCCCTTTTGCAAGTCACCCCGGACCCATGCAGGGTACCCTTCTTCAGTAATGTGAGCCATTACCAAAGGTATAGCCAGACAATTTTGGTAATGATGGCAGAAAAGCAAGAAACTCCAGGGGCAGCAACTGATTAAAGGAAGAGGATCAGTTGGAAAATAACCTGCATACCTTCAAACGCATGAGGAAGCAATTGGGAAACGCCTCACATATTCTTTTCAATTCATTGCTCACTAGAATTGAAAGTTAAATCCTCTTACAAGTAATTGAAGAGGAAGGCATTGGGTCCTGAGGTGTGGAGATCTGAAGTGGAACATCTGCCTCTTGATCACCACTAGTCTTAGATTGCTTCCCGGAACCTGAATTGATACAGCATAAATCAATGTTGAAAAGGTTGGTGTAATGTTGCAGGTTTCAAGATCAAAGTGTTTTGTTAGAAGTAGTCATGGTGCTGGTCATTTTTGTTCCCAGAACATCTGATCATTATTAAGGTGTGACGTACAAATGGAAATGGCTGGTTTACATCTCTAAAGGACATTTGTAAGCCCATTAGGTTTATAGTCACTTGCACTGATAATGTTTTTTTCAATTTCCAGCTTTAACAAAAAACTAAATTCCAAATTTATAAATGCACATGCTGGACTTTATTCTGAGTAAATGGCCTTGTCTCATAGGAACAGCCTTTTTTAATGTTTGCAAACTCAAAACCTTTTCAAAGTCTGAAATCTTCTATTTAGTTCCTCGCTCAATAAAATGCTTTCAATTATTGAACTTTTCTGCATGTATAGAAACATAGAAGCATTATAGCAGCAGGAGTAGGCCATTCTGCTCCTCGAGCCTACTCTGCTGTTCAATATGATCAAGGCAGATCATCGAGCTCAATACCCAAACCCACCCTTCCCCTCGTATACCTTGTTGCCTTCAGCCACAACAGCTATATCTACTTCCTTTTTGAAAACACAATATTTTGGCTTCAACCACTTTCTGTGGCAGTGAGTTCTGCAGGCTTACCACTCTCTGGGTGAAGAAATGTCTCCTCATATCAGTCCCAAAAGGTTTATGCCCTGTCCTTAAACTGTGACCCCTGGTTCAGCACACTCCCATCACCTGGTTCAGCACACTCCCATGAGGAACATCCTTCCTGAATCTAACCTGTCTAGTCCTGTTAGAATGTTATAGTTTTCTATGAGATTCCATCCCTCCCCCACCATCCCCTTCTTCTAAACTCCAGGGAATACAATTCTAATCAATTCAATCTCTCCCCATACATCAGTCCTACCACCCCAGGAAACAATTTGGAGAATGGTTGCTGCCAACAGTGTTTTACATTTATAGAGGGTCAGGAAAGTATCCTGAAGCACTGAAGCTATTTATTTGTGATATTTTTGCAACAGTTGAAATAACTTCACAGAGGTTGGTATTCCTTAACCAAGTCAGTGTTTACTTACATGTGCATGGTGGTCTGGCTCCCTCAGAGGCCAGCTCTCAGAGTGAACAGAGCCTCTGATTCTCTGGTTTATATGTGTCAGCCAAGGCTCCCTGATTGGGCCAGGTTAACAACCCCAATCAGGGAACTCATATTCGATGAAGTCCACCCTGGCTGACCATGTTACAATCACTCAATAGTGTTTATTTATTTTGCAAATTATACACACTCGATATTGCTTCCTTCCTTCCTTCCATTATAAATATCCCAATATAAAACCCAACAATTCACAAGCATTTTTGTGGCTTTTCCTACCTGTGTGCCCACTTTTCAGTTTGAGTATTCATTCCTCCATTCTGTTAAGGATGTCATTAATTAGTATAAAATTTGTGAGTTTTATTTTAGTCCAAAATTTTAATGTTTCTCAGTCTCTTTCCTTACTGCTGATGTAATTGCAGATTTTTCATCACTGTTTGCCATGGTTTCCAATCTGACATTCTTAAAAAAAGGCGCTGATACCTCTCCATGTTAAAGTGTAATATTCAGAGTCATGGCACCTTGAAGTTCACACCAATAACATCTTTTCATCATTTTACTTCTTTAATGGAATTAAACATCCCAAGACACTTCGAAAGTATTACACAATTTAACATTGAGTCACACAAGGAGGTATTAAGGCTGGTGATCAAAAACCTAGTCAAAGAGAGAGGTTTTTGAGGGGTGATTGAAAGTTTTGGATGTAATTTCCAGGATTTAGGGCTTAAACACCAGAAGGCATTTCTGGCTGTATAAAATCAGGATGTTTAGGAGGTCAAAATTAGAAGGGTACAGGGATTTAAGCGAGATGTAGGGCTGGAGGAGGTCACGGAGATAGGAAGTGGCAATGTCATCGGGGATTACCATCAAAAGTGGGTTAAGAAAGTGGTGCTTGTAGGAGGTTTGCCAATAAGAATGAAATATGGGTTTCAATTAAAGCTAGAAAAATAACAGGAAATTTGAACATTTCTGGCCAGTCGATGTGACCAGTAATGTATAGCTGTTTCGATTACCGAGTCAGAGTTAAATGCAAATTTTAAATGCTTGTAATGTTTTTCAAGATGTTTTAAGTCATATCTTAAGTATCTGAAACTAGATTCCTTCAAAAAAAAGATATACTTTATTCAAATAATAATGCCATATCAATTAAGTTTTACATAGCTTTCAATAAATTCTATTCAGCTCTAAGTATTTGGAGATGTGTTAAAGGGAACCTGAGATGCCCAGAGTAGTAGTTTGCTTTATATGTGTCCAACAGACAGCTGCCTAGACCACTAATATGTACATTTATATAAATACATATCATATGTAATTCTTGTAACTCTAACAGTTGTGTACCCATTTGTGCAGTGAAATGCATGATGTACTTGTGAGAAATGCAGACAGTCAATGTCAATCGCTCAGCAAGTTTGCCCAGTAAGTAATTGAGCTGTACAGACTACTCATACATTCTGAGGTTTGATCCCAGTCTCCCCAGAGAAACTAACCTCGGCTGTGACATTAGTGGTGGCGACGTTACAAATACTCTCAGTGCTCTTGGGAATAATTTTGACTTTGACCAGTGGTGTAAAATAAGTAATAATATTGAATCATAGCACAGAAATAGGTCAGTTGGATCATCATGCCTGTGTTAACTTCTTGTTTACAGGTACAATTTCCCAAGCCTGTGCCAATTCCTAATTCTTAATTAGACCCGTTACTTATTGCCATGTTTCCAAATCTATCGCTCTATCAATATACACCTTGAATGTTGCTCATATGCCTGCTTCCACCACCTCCACTGGCAGTGCGTTCCAGGCACCCAGTATACTTTGTATTAAAATTTTTCCCCTCACTTTTCTCTAAACTTACCCCCCCCACACCTTGAAACTGTGCCCTCTTGTAATTGACCTTTCAATCTTGGGAAAAAACCTTTAACTATCCACCCTATCTATGCCTCTCTTAATGTTATAGGCCTTTATCAGGTCGCTCTTCGGTTCTATATTTCCAGTGAAAACAATCCAAGTTTACCTCACCTCTCTTCATCACTAAAACTCTCCAGATCAGGCAACATCCAGATAAACTTTTTCTGCTCCCTCTACAAAGCATCTGGTAAGTTGACCAGAACTGCATGCAGTATTACAAATTGGCTGAACTAAGGTTTTATACAGCTGTAACAAAACTTGCCAATTTTTATATTTGATGTTTTAACCAATAAAGGCAAGTTTGCTGTATGCCTTCTTGACCGCCTTACCCACCTGTGTCCCATTTTCAATGACCTGTGGACCTGTACACCCAGATCCCTCTGTATGCCAATGTTCCTCAGGGTTCTTTCACACCTAAGTTTGAGCTTCCAAAGTACATCACCTTGCATTAGTCCATTAGTCCATTATTCCATCTCAATTTTGCTGCCCAAATCTGCAATCTACCTATATCTTGTTGTATCCTTTGATAATCCACCTCACTATCTGCATCTCCATCGATTTTGGTGTCATCCACAAATTTACTAATCAGACGACCTACATTTTTCTCCAGATTATTTATATATATATATATTACAATAAGAAAAGGTACCAGCACTGATTCTTGTGGAACACCAGTAGTTACACATCTCCATTCCAAAAGGCATCTTTCCACAGCTGCTGTCTATCTTCTATAGCCAAGCAAAGTTTGCATCCATCTAGCCAGCTCACCCCGGATCCCATGAGGCTCTAATTTTTGTACCAGTCTGCCATGAGGGACCTCATCAAATGCCTTACTAAAGTCCATGTAGACAACATCCCTCATCAATCATTCTTGTCATCCCCTCAAAAAGATTCAATCAAATTGGTGAGACATGACCTTCCCTGTACAAATCCATGCCACCTATCACTAACAAGTCCTTTCGCTTCCAACTGTGAATAAATCCTGTCTCTTAGTACCTTCTCCAACAGTTTCCTACCGCTGGCTCACTGGCCTGTAATTATCTGGACAATCTCAGCAGGTCTGGCAGCATCTGTAAGGAGAGAAAAGAACTGACCTTTCGAGTCTAACTGACCCTTTGTCAGTAGTTAGCACTGCTGCCTCACAGCACCAGGGACCAGGATTCCAGCCGCAGGCGACTGCCTCTGTGGAGTTTGCACATTCTCCCTGTGTCTGCTTGGGTTTCCTCCGGGTGCTCCGGTTTCCTCTCACAGTCCAAAGATGTGCAGGTTAGGTGAATTGGCCATGCTAAATTGCCCGTAGTGTTAGGTGCATTAGTTAGGGGTAAATGTGGGGGAATGGGTCTGGATGGGTTGCTCTTTGGAGGGTTGGTTGTGGACTTGTTGTGCCGAAGGGCCTGTTTCCACACTGTAGGGAATCTAATCTAATATAATTAATCTCTCCCAGTTTTCTTGAACGTATGAAATATTACAGATGTCTGCTGCTAGTGTAACATCTATTTCCCCAAATCAAGTCTTTGGTTTCAGAAAGAGAAAATTTTGTCATGATTTCTACTGCTGATCCTTATCCAATAATCCTCCATGGAAATATGCAGAAAACAGGTGCAGATAGGATTCAGACAGGCTCTAATATCCTCATCCCAGCTATCAAATAACCCACCAAAATACATGTATGAAAAACATCTACTTGATTTACCAATTTATAAGAAGTAAAAATGTGATACTTCTAACATCCATTAGTTGATAATTACCTTGATGGTCCCAATTCCAGGTAGCCTCAAATCATGTGAAGTTTTCAGTAAATGTCCTCAGTATAAAGTACTTAGTTGCACCAAGTCCACTTGAGAAAGCAAAAAATGGGAAAATCACCTTTCACTCTCTGGCGTTCTTCGAATGCATTTTCCTCGGGAAAACAAATGTGTTTGTTGGGTTTAAAAAAAACCTTTACCAACAACTCTTCAGTAGAAGGCAGTGTTTGTAACTTGATTCAACCTATAGATAGATCAGAGCTGAGAATTAACAAGTCAATAGAACAGCATAATGATAAAGGCAAAATTTTATATGTAGTGTTACAATGGACAGCTTTGTCAAGTGTTTTTTGAAGGTCAGAAAATCATTCTGTAATAGTCAGGTAAATACATCAATGTTAAGGAAGCACATGACTGAAAAGAGGGGCCTGTTGGAGCCTTGATAGTGTTAATGGATAAAATGTTTATTCTGGGGAGTTTCAGAGTGAATAGAACAATGCCATTGGTTTTGCTTTGACTTCAGAGCAGAAGAATCAGGTTTTCAGTTCAGTTCAGAAGGAACAAGAGTGTAGTAGGTTAGTTCAGGTGAACCAGTCATATCAGCAGAAGTACTTTCTAATCTGTGGAATTTACAAGCTAGTATACTTTGAATAGAAGTCTTCAACTTGTCCAAACTGAGAAAATTAAGGCCTTCAGAGCGTTAAATTTGCATGCCAATAGACATGAAAAGGAATCGTAAAATTGTCCTTCTACTCCATGGAGAAAAATACTTGGAAGTGAAGTATCAGTTGAGTAAGAAATTGAGAGAGTTGAGAAAGAAGTATAATTTCTTTGGCCTTGAGCCTCTGTAATGGATAGCATTGGAAAGCAAGTTTAAACTTTGGTTTGCTCTATGTATGTTAAGGTATTTCTATGACTTAGAGGTGCTGGTGTTGCCGATATTTCTAAACTGCCTTTTATTTCTATATCCGAATTGCTTGATTTACTTTTTTTTCTTTTGTCGATAAAACATGTGCTCTGTTGACTAAGCATCACATTAACTAACTATAAACTATCAAACTTTAATCTATCAAGCCAAGTTTCATTGTGAATTTGACTAATCCAGTAATACCATTAGTTGGATCATACTTCCCTTACCCTCTCTTCCAAAAAAATGACTCGTATATTTTTAGTTAGGAGAGGCCCTGGGAGAGAGTGCAAAGGGGTTATACGAGAATGAAACCAGGAATAAGGGATTTTAGATACCAACAAAGACCAGAGAAATTAGGCTTACGCACTTTGGAGCAGACAAAATTAAGAGATTATTGAGATGTTAAAAATTCTGTTCTGGATTAGTGGTGCTGGAAGAGCACAGCAGTTCAGGCAGCATCCAAGGAGCAGTAAAATCAACGTTTTGGGCAAAAGCCCTTCATCAGGAACAATTTTGACAGGGTAAAGAAGGATATTCTATTTCCAAAAGTTGGTGTGTCAGTAACTAGGGGTCACACTTCCAAGATTGTCAACAAGAGAACTAGGAGTGAAATGAGGAGAAACTTCTTTATACAGAGAGTTGTTAGGATTTGGAATGCGCTGTATGGGAGAGTGGTGAAGGCAGATTCCATACGAGGTTTCAGAGGAGAGCTGGATATCTATTTGGAAGTGATGAATTGCGAGAGCTATGGAGGTAAGGCTGGAGAGTGGGACTAGCTGGGAAGCAATTTCGGGAGCCACTACAGACACGATGGATCAAATGGTCTCCTTCTGTCCTGTAAAATTCAATGGTTTTGTGAGAAAGCCAAGCCCTTCAGTTTATTGATTCTGATTTACTTTTTATCTTATACTTTTATATGAGCAGTTAATACATCCTGCACATGTTATTGCAAAGTATATATTTATACTGTATTTTGTATCTGATAGTTGATGTTATCGATGAAGCCAGATCTTGTTAATATTTGATCATCAGAAGCTAAAGATGATAGGGTAGTTTGCAGGAACCAACTAATACATAGAGTCATAGAGTTATAGAGATGTACAGCATGGAAACATGCACGTACCTAAGTTGCCCCTTAGGTCTCTTTCATATCTTTCCCATCTCACCCTAAACCTATGCCCTCTATGTATTGTATCCATGCCCCTCATGATTTTATAAGCCTCTATGAGGTCACCCTTAAACCTCTGATGCTCCAGTGAAAACAGCCCCAGCCTATTCAACCTCTCCCTATAGCTCAAATCCTCCAACTCTGGCAACATAGTTGTACATCTTTTCTGAACCCTTTCAAGTTTCACAACATCCTTCCAATAGGAAGGAAAACAGAATTGCATGCAATATTCCAAAAGTGGCCTAATCAATGAGCTGTACAGCCGCAACATGACCTCCTAACTCCTATACTCAATACTCTGACCAATAAAGGAAAGCATACCAAACGCCTTCTTCACTATCCTATCTATCTGCGGCTCCACTTTCAACGAGTTATGAACCTGCACTCCAAGGTCTCTTTGTTCAGCAACACTCCCTAGGACCTTACCATTAAGTGTATAGGTCCTGCTAAGATTTACTTCCCCAAAATGTAGCGCCTCACATTTATCTAAATTAAACTCCATCTGCCACTCCTTAGCCCATTGTCCCATCTGATCAAGATCCTGTTGTACTCTGAGGTAACCTTATTCGCTGTTCACTACACCTCCAATTTTGATGTCATCTGCAAACTGAGTTTGCATGAGTAACCTCAGTGATTTATCTCAATTGCATTATATTACATGTCACCTAAGCCTATTCAGTGTAATTAATGAATTCTGAGGAGTAAAAACTGAGCTTACACTATCACAAAAGTATTGGATTTTACTAACCTTTCTTCTGAAAATTTGATCTGAATTTAATGTGAAACCAATGCATTTTCATTTGAGTCAGAATTTTATTCTCTCCCCAAACACTCAATCTTGAAATTTTTGCTGAGTTTCCTGATAGAAGCATAAAAATGGAAATGATGACAATAGCCTGCCCTTAGAATTAGCTGCTGTATTTGACTTAACATTATACATCATTAAATTGTGAATGCCAGTTTCTGAGGTAACAGTTTACTCAAACAAATCAAAGATGATTTGCTTCAGAATGACCCACTAGTTTGGAAAAATGCATTGTTAGTGTACTGGCCTGGCTTTGTTACCTCTACCTCTGCTGTAGGTTGCGTTCACACAGGGTATGCGGCAGTCATTAAACAAATTATGTAAGACATAGAAACACAGATAGGAATAGGAGTAGACCCTTGAGGCCTGCTCCACTATTAAATATGATCATGGCTGATCATCCTGTTCCTGCTTCCACCCCACATCCTTAGATCCCTTTAGCCCTAAGAACTACATCTGTCTCATTCTTAAAACTGTCAAAGGTTTTGTCTCAGCCATTTTCTGTGGCAGTGAATTCGATGAGCTCACATTCTCTAGGTGAAGAAATTTCACTTCATCTCAGTTCCACTGCATATCCTTAATCTGTGATCCCTGGTTCTGGACTCTGTGGTCATTGGGAACATCATACTGACGTTTATCCTTTGTAATCCTGTTAGATCTGTCAGGCGTGACAATCTAAATTATTGCTTTGTCTGTTTTTCACAGAGGAAAATACCAGAAATTTCCCAGAATTAGGGATCCAAAGGGCTAGGCTAAGTCACGTGTTGAAGAAAATTGGCATCAGTGAAAAGACGGTCTTAGAGAAATTAATAGAGCTGAAAGTTGATAAGTTCCCAGGATCTGATAGCCTACATTCCAGAATGTTGAAGGAGATGGCGAATTATAATGGATTCATTGATGATTATCTTCTAAAATCCTATAGATTCCGGAATCATTCCTATTAATTTGAAGGTAGCAAAATATCACCCCAGTATTTAAGGAGGGAGTGAAAGAGGAAACAAGGAGTTAGAGATCTGTTAGCCTACTAACCTGTTGTAATGGTCTGATTGGAAATTGTTAACATGCGCTTGTAGCACAGTGGCTTGGTGGTTAGCACAGCTGGCTCATAGTAGCAGGGACCCAGGTTCCATTCCAGCCTTGGGTGACTGTCTGTGTGGAGTTTGCACATTCTCCCGTGTCTGCGTAGAATTTCACCAGGTGCTCCGATGTCCTACCACAGTCCAAAGGTGTGCGGGTAATCCAAAGTTGGATTGGTCATGCTAAATTTCCCCATAGTATTTTGGCATGTGTGGGATAGGTGAATTAGCCATAGGAAATGTGGCATTACAGGGATATGTTAGAGAGCTGGGACTGGATGGGATGCTCTTCAGAGTTTTGGTGCAGACTTGATGGGCTGAATGGCCTCTTTCCACACTATAGGATTCTGTGACTTGCAAATGGGAAATCATGTTTGATAAAGAGTTAACTCTTTTGAAGACATTATGAACATAATTGATAAAGGAAAGCTAATAAAGTACAGTTTACATAGATTCCCATAAGGCGTGTGATGAAGTCTCCGGCAGGAAAGATGGCTCATTCTCAGGCTGACAGGTTGTGACTAGGGGGTTAGTCCAGGGGTCAGTATTTGGGGTCCAGCTGTTCACAATATACACACAATGATCTGAAAGAGGGAACCCAATGTAATATTTCTAAATATGCAGATGATACAAAGCTAAGTGGGAATGTATACTCTGAAGAAGATGCTAAGCAGCTTCAGGAAATTTCAGACAGACTTAGTGCAAAGACAGAAACATGGCAGGTGGATTATAATGTGAGGTTATCTATGTTAGAAGGAGAAACAGATGTGCAGAATATTTCTTAAATGGTGTGAGATTGGAAAATGCAGATGTGCTAAGGGATTGAGGTGGCCTTGTTGATAAAATAAACCCTAAAGGCTAACATGTAGGTACAGCAAACTATGAGGAAAACTAGTAGAATGTTCGCTCTTATTGCGAGAGGATTTGAGTACAGGAGAGCTGAAATTGCAACAATTGTATGAGAGGAGAAAGTGAGGACTGCAGATGCTGGAGATCAGAGTCGAAAAGTGTGGCATTAGAAAAACACAGCCAGTCGGGCAGCATCTGAGGAGTAGGAGAGTTGATGTTTCAAGCATCAACTCTTCATCAGGAACGATGCTCGAAACATTGACTCTTCTGCTCCTCGGATGCTGCCTGACCGGCTGTGTTTTTCCAGTGCCACGTTTTTCAACTCAGTTATATAAGAGGTTGATTAGACCATACCTGGAGTATTGTGTATAGTTTGGGTTTCCTTATTTCAGGAAAGATATCATTGTCACTGAGGGAATGCAATGAAGGTTCACCAGACCTGCTCCTGGGACTATCCTGTGAAGAGAGATTGAGTAAATTGAGTGAAGGTGCAGAAGTTAGCTTTAGAATGTCCATTTTGACCAACCAAGTGCTGAAGCATACATAGATACCCACGGCCTGACAAGAGAGCTTGAATTTTGCAAAGAGCTTAGCTAAAAATTTGTAAGAAACGAATGGATATTAGTTCAAAGTATTCTGCTGCATCTCATATTCCAAACAAATGGACAGAGAGGATGGGAAGGAGAGGGTGACTAATCTCAGGCATTCCAAAGCACAAATAATGACGCAGGGTGATCTCATAAAGAAATGGAGAAGGGCACTGTCAAATAACCAGATGGCTCCAAGCAACATCAGTTTTGTAAACCACTTATGCCAAACAATCACACATTTTGCTGTCTCTGGAAAAACAATGCCAAGTCATACAATTACTAAAACATATTTGTACAGTAACACAATTATCATGTGTTATGGCCCATATCTACCTAATGCTGCTGGTCATCACTGATAATCAAACATACATAAACTATGCTCATTTTAAACCTCGATGAAGCCATGCATGGTTTGCCCAGTATTGCATGCATGCAGAATAAAACCACTTAATTACTGCAACATGACTTGGAGCGTTGAAATTTTATATCTGGGTTTTCACTTGAATATTTCACTGAGCTTGTATTCTCTAGAGTTTTGATGAATGAGAGGTAATCGCACTGAAACTTATAATATACTTAACGGGATGGAGAGGGTAGGTGCAGGTAAGATGTTTCCACTGATTTAAGAATCGAGAATCAGAGACACAATTTAAAATAAGGGGGATGACACTTGTAGTGATTGTAAGGAGGTCAACCAGCTTGACCTCATAGAATATAAGTTCCCTGATTGGGGCTGTTAATCTGGTCCAATCACGGACTCCTGGCTGACATAAAATGATAAACATTAGGGATATTAGGGGCTGAATGCCTGACTCAGTGAGAGACAATGCTACTGTCTAAGGCTCTACATTTATGAATAAAAGGGTGATTGGTGTTGAGATTGCAGTCTCTGAAGAGTTATTTCACCACAAGATGAGGCACAAGATGAGGAGAATTGTTTTTTACTCAGGTTTATGAGCCTCTGGAACTCCCTACTACAGAGGGCTGTGGATGTTCAGTCCTTGAATATGTTTAAGATAGAGATTGATAGATTTCCGATGACCAGTGGTGGAGTAGGGTTATGACGATGTGGTGTGTAAAAGGCATGAAAGTGTTTGATCAGCCATAGTTGCAATGAATGTCAGGGCAGGCTTGATATGCAGAATGGCCTACTCCTGTTGCTATGTTCATATGCATCCATAATACCATAAGACCATCAGACATGGGAGCAGAAAGTAGGCAGTTCAGCCCATCAAGTCTTCTTCATTATTCAATCGTGGCTAATACATTTCTCAATCCCATTTTTCCCCTTTCTACATGAAACATATGATCCCCTTGACAATTAAGAACCTATCTATCTCAGTCTTAAATATACTCAATGACTTGGTCTCCACAGCCTTCTGTGGCAATGAATTCCACTCTCTGGGTGAAGACATTTCTCCGGATCTCCGTTCTGAAAGATCTTCCCTTTATTCTAAGGCTATGCCCTCGGGTCCCAGTCTCTCCTATCAATGGAAAGATCTCCCCAACATCTGTTCTGTCCAGGCCATTCAATATTCTGTATGTTTCAATTAGATCCCCCCTCATCCTTCTAAACTCCATGGAATATAGACCCAGATTCCTCAAACACTCCTCATATGTTAAGCTTTTCATTCCTGGGACCATTCTTGTGAACCTCCTGTGAACATGCTCCAGGACCAGTACATCCTTCCTGAGATATGGACACAATATTCCAAATGTGGTCTGACCAGAGCCTCAGAAGTTACATCCCTGCTTTTGTATTAAAGTTCTCTCAAAATAAATGCCATCATTGCATTTGCCTTCCTAACTCAATCAGCAAGTTTACCTTAAGAGAATCTTGGACTAGAACTCCCAAGTCTCTTTGCACTTCAGACTTCTGAGTTTTGTCCCCATTTAGAAAATAGTCCACGCCTCTATTCTTCCGACCAAAGTTAACCTTACACTTTCCCACATTATACTCTATTAGCCACTTCTTTGCCCACTCTCCTAACCTGTCCAAATCTTTCTGCAGCCTCCCCGCCTCCTCAATGCTACCTGTTAGTCTCTTTGCACTTCAGACTTCTGAGTTTTCTCCCCATTTAGAAAATAGTCCACGCCTCTATTCTTCCGACCAAAGTGCATGACCTTACACTTTCCCACATTATACTCTATCTGCCACTTCTTTGCCCACTCTCCTAACCTGTCCAAATCTTTCTGCAGCCTCCCCGCCTCCTCAATGCTACCTGTTCCTCCACCTATCCTTGTATCATCTACAAACTTAGCATCAAGGGGGAACAAAATAATCATGGGTGTCTGAATCTGCGTCCATACTGGGTAAATAAACTGAGCACTAAAACTGTAGAGGGCAAATTTCTGGAGTGTGTTAGGGCTGGTTTTCTACAACAGTATGCTGAGATCTATAGGACAGGTTATTTTTGGTCTAGTATTCTGCAATGAAAAAGGGATAATTAATAACCTTATTGTAAAAGATCCTTTTGAGATGAGTAACCACAATGTGATAGAACTGAACATTATTTTTGAAAGTAAGGTTGTTCAATCTGAGGCAATTTTGAAGAATGAGCCATATTGACTGAGGTTGATTGGGATAATACATTAAACACTGTATGGAGGGTGTACAATGGTAATCTTTAAAGAATTATTACATGGCTTAACGCAACTATTAATTCCGTCAAAATGCAAAAAACTCAAAAATAGCCAGCCAACCAGGGGTGAAAAGGAAGTTAGGGATTGTATAAAATTTTTAAAAAGCATATAAAGTCACCAGAAATAGCAGTAAATCTTAGAATTGGGCAGTTTGTACAATTCAGCAATGTCGGGTCAGGAAACTGATAAAAAAAAGGGAAAATAGAATATAAATGCTCTCACCTCTCTGAAGGTGACAGCCACTTTGACATTTCCTACCTAACAAGCTCATACTGTTGCAAGCATATATTTAAGGGTTTCCTTACTTTCTTCCCTTTTGTGTGAACGTTTTGGGCTGAATCTTGCTTTTTTTCATGTAAGAGTCAATTTCACTGAGTTTTACAGAGAGGCCTGGTGAGATTTCTCACTGCATTTTAACTGAAACATGCTTTATCAGAAACTTACCCTGCACCTACAGCTTTTGCTCTACCGGTCCCATTCTTGCATCTGTTGCTCCCAGAAGAACTCACTTCCTCACCACTTAGCCAGTGAGAGATGGATAAACCTGACGCCATCTTTAAAACTGGACATGTATTGACAATCTGACATTGCCTTTCACCAGCAATGCAGTGGCACAGGAGGTGACAATGCTATCCTGCTCTTGGCACACAGCTGGCATGGCTCTCTTGCACCAACCTCTGTTTACCACCAGGCCACACAGTTTACCAGCCCCGTCCTTCACTTCATCCTATCGAACCACCTTGCTCTTGGCACACAGTTGGCATGGCAGTGCCCTTCCCACAAATAAATACATGGTATTAAATCCAGACCTTTGACTGACGTTGATGGACAATGCCTAATTGTGACTGACCCGATCCCAGATTGCTGTTTTCTCAGCTCCCTGACTGATGATCAATGATTTCCCTCGCCAATAGTGCAGGCTTTACAGGACTGGCCATTGCCAACTCCCGAGTCTGTAGCCAGACATGGGCCTTGACTGACTGGTTCAAGCAGATGACTGACTGTGGTCAACACCATGGACTGTGCGCGATCTATGCCCATGAGTGACAGCACCAGGACACCCTGATCAATAATGGCGCCCAATTACTAGCCCCCAACCACTTTCAGTTACAGGCATTGAATTAATGCGCTGTCTATCTGCTACAGGGTCAGCCAGCAAATGCTGTATGCCTTTGATTGATAATTTGGCAGATTTGATGACTTGATTCCTCCCTGCAACATCCCATGGACCCTCCGATCACACTCTGGACAGATGCCTCCTGACAGGCATGACAAGCAGAAATTGCTGGGGAAACTCAGCAGGTCTGGCAGCATTTGTGGAGCAAGAAAGCAGCGTTAACATTTTGGGAGGTCCATGGACCTTTCTTCAGAACAGCTTGTCTGTGTGTCTCTGTGCAGGAAAGTAATACTGAGAGCTTTAAGGGTGGATGGTGTCTCGTTGGTTAGCACTACTGCTCACACACCAGGGAACTAGGTTCAATTTCACCCTCGGTGACTGTCTGTGTGGTGTTTACACATTCTCCCCGAGTGTGGATTTAGTCTGGGAGCTCTGGTTTCTTCCCACAGTCCAAAGATGTGCAGGTTAGGGTAGATTAGTCATGTTAAATTGTCTCTAGTGTCTAGATTAGAGTGGTGCTGGAAAAGCACAGCAGGTTAGGCAGCATCCGAGGAGCAGGAAAATCGATGTTTCGGGCAAAAGCCCTTCATCAAGAATAGAGCTTTTGCCCAAAATGTCGATTTTCCTGCTCCTCGGATGCTGCCTGACCTGCTGTGCTTTTCCAGCACCACTGTAATCTAGAATCTGGTATCCAGCATCTGCAGTCCTTGGTTTTACCAAATTGTCTCTAGTGTCCAGGGATATGCAGGTTAGGTGGATTAGCCATGGGAAATGCAGGGTTACAGAGCTAATATGTGGTAGGGGAGGTGGGTATAGGTGGGATGCTCTTCAGAGGGTCAGTGCAGACTCGATAGGCTGAATGCCTTATTCCATATTGTAGGGATTCTATGAATTTCTATTCTAAGAAGGTTTTAGCTGAAGCACCAAAACAACACCAGGCATGGCATTGCTATACAATATAAAGTTAAAAACCACATAAAATCAGGTTATAGTCCAACAGGTTTATTTGGAAGCATGAGCATTTGGTGTGCTGCTCCTTCATCAGGTCCAACAGGTTAATTGGATACAATTTTGTATCTTATGGTGCTGCTCCACAACCACCTGATGAAGGAAGAGCGTTTTGAATGCTAGTGCTTCTAAACGAACCTATTGAACAAAAACCTGGTGTTGTATGATGGGAAAAGTTTTTAGATTAGATTCCCTACAGTGTGGAAACAGGCCCTTTGGCCCAGCCAGTCCACACCGACTCTCCGAAGAGTAACCCACCTCCCTCTGGCTATTGCACCTAATGCTATGGGCAATTTAGCATGGCCAATTCACGTGACCTGCACATATTTGGACTGTGGGAGGAAACCAGAGCACCCGGAAGAAGCCCATGCAGACACGGGGAGAATGTGCAAACTCCACACAGACAGTCACTCGAGGCTGGAATCGAACCAGGTCCCTGGAGCTGTGAGGCAGCAGTGCTAACCACTGAGCCACCGTGCCGCCCCAAAATTGGGATTGGAGCAGGACTGGGATAGAGGGATAGGAGTCACACACAGCAAATAGGACTAGTTTAGTTTGGGAAACTTGGTCAGCATGGATGAGTTGGACCGAAGGGTCTGTTTCTGTGTTGTATGACCCTAAGATTCTATGACTCTTCTATAACTCTGTGACTCTTCGATGACTCTATGATGCCAATGTCTAGGAATGAGATGTGCCTGTGGCTGCTTCCCATGGATGGTGCCCTGAGATGCTGTTTGGTAATGATCAACATAGAGGTTTTTTTACAAACAGTCATGAGCTGAAATTGCCAGGTACTCACTTGGACATCCATGTCGCAAATTCTTGGCATCGAGTTTGCTTATGACAGAAGGTAGGATGGGAAGCTTCATCTTAATGAGGAAAGATGTGTTGTTAGTCAGACCAGTAACGAGCTAAAATCCCCCTTCATAAGCAACTGAGTGAGAATCTCACCTCAATGCGAGGAATTAAATTAAAAGATGCAACCAATTGTACCTGACTGCCAGATTTACCTGAATGGACTCTTCGCATGGATCTACCACATTTCTCGCCATCGTCCATGTCATTGAGGAGTCTATAATAATCCACCCATTAGTGTACTGCAGAACCCTGAGCGGGTTTTCACTCAAAAACAAACCCCATTAAAGTTCAACATTGCCTTTTTAAAGCCAGTGTAAGTTAATAGTGGACTTACGTTGCTGTACAACTAAGGCTGTAAGTGTGTGTAAATGCAGGCAGGTGCTGCTTTCATTTTGCCCTGGGATTCAGGGACTGCAAGGTGACTGCCAATTATACACTTAATTATATAGTACAGGACATTACAAGGGAGTCTGTTCTACCCACAGCACCAGATTGTATAACACAAGAGAGAATTTACAGGGTGTATGTGAAGTGTAGCTCCGGTGATTACGGACAAAGGGAGTCTTTTACAAGGTTTGTGGAGATGAGGGCTTGCAACCGCTGACAGATCTCATTGAAATAAAAGAGCTGATCCTGCAAGGGTCTTATGTCGCCCAGGTTCAATGAAACCATTAATTGTTTGACTGGTCCTGATTATCCTACAGGTAAGATGAGATCAATAAATTGCTATGGTTATTTGAAGGAAAGAAGAATCTAACTGGGAGCTCAGGTGACAGCACTCATTATCTGCATTCCACTGCGCTCCGTGTCAACTGGTGCTGTGGCTCTGACTGTTGCACAGTCTGTACTGCCAAAATATGAACTCATTCATCCCTCAGAGCAAGGAAATGCAAGGGAATTCTTCCGCAAAGGTTAAAGATAAGGGACTTTGGTGTAGAGACTTAGAACACTGACTCTCATTATGGGAAGTTGTGATTCCTCAATAGCAGTACAACTTTTAACCTTGCTGCTGAAGGGAAAGTTGATATTTTAAACAGAAGTCGGAAGGTTGGGGTAATAAAGTTAATCAATCCACAACTGCACAGTATGGAGGAAATCACACTGTGCTGATCTTGTGGCTGTGTGCCTAACATATTTAGACCAGGGAAGTCCCAGGCTTGAATTAGACTGTCTCAGCTCAGACAGCTGTTCAGGTACCATAAATAGTGTCCGTGCTCCTGGCTTAGTGACAGCAAAATTGCCTAAATTTCTTGATTCTGACTGCTGTACAAACTTATTGGCACTGGGCATCAGTGAAGACAGGATCATAGATAAGTAGATAGGGTTAGATGAACTAGTCTGGAAAGTGACTTGTGGAGAGCATAAAGACCAACAGAGACCAATTGTACTGTAACTTTTATGATATTATAAAGGCAGCTGGGCAGCTGCACATAGCTGTATAGTCTTACCAAATTCACTGTCCATTCTGAATGATAACTGCTTGGGTGAAATTTAAGTGCTGTCAATTTAACTTTGTTGTGGATGCTAGCATTTTCTGCATTTAGAGTCATGGAGTCATAGAGATGGACAGTACGGAAACAGACCCTTCGGTTCAACTTGTCCATGCCGACCCGATATCCTAACATAATCTGGTCCCATTTTCCAACATTTAACCCATATCCCTCTAAACCCTTCCTATTCATATATTCATCCAGATGCCTTTTAAATGTTGTAATTTTATGAGCCTCCATCACTTCTACTGGCAGCTCATTCTATACTTGTACCACCCTCTGTGTGAAAAATTTGCCTCTTAGGTCCCTTTTAAATCTTTGCCATCTCACCCTAAACCTATGCCCTCTAGTTCTGGACACTCCCACCCCAGGTAAAAAGACTTTGTCTATTTATCCTATCCATGCCTCTCATGATTTTGTAAACCTCTATAAGGTCACCCCTCAGCCTCCGACGCTCCAAGAAAACAGTCCCAGCCTATTCAACCTCTCCCTAATTCATTGTGAATTTCGGCTTGTGAAGTTGGAGGCGAACCTTCTGTTTCAATTGTTGGACTCCTTGTGATGAAGGTAATCCCACAGAACTGTTAGTTAGGGAGTTCCAGGACATTGAACAAGCGATAATCAGGGAATGGTACCATACGGACAGGTCAGAGAATCATATGTTTGGGACGATGGTGGGAGTCTTCATACAAAGGGTGGGGAACAAAAAGCTCAGAGATGCAAGGTCCTGCTCCAGAAATGGTTTAAAAGTGTAATTCCTTGACAATTGAGGCACCTTTTATTTATTTTGAGAATGCTGGTAGTAACTTTGGGTTCCAAAAGTGAATGTTTTACAAATCTAAAAAGTGGTGATCTGATCGAAATCTTCAAGCTATTAACAGGAAAAGACAAAATAGATAAAGATAAACAATTTCTGCTGGTTGGTGATTCTAAAACCTGGGGGGCATAGTCTGAGAATGAGGGCCAGACTGTTCAGGAGAGATGTTAGGGTGCTCGATATTTGGAATTCCCTTTCACAAACGGTAGCGGATGCTGGATCAGTTGTTAATTTAAAATCTGAGAGGGATTATTTTTGTTAAGCAAAGGGATTAAGGGATATGGGCCAAATGCAGGTATTTGGAGTTAGGCCACAGATTGGCTGTGATCTCATTGAATGGCGGAACAAGATTGAGGAGCTGAATGGTCTACTGTTGTTCCTATGTCCCTGAACTTGCTAAGACCAGCTGTCAGGAAGACTTGCTTTCAGTGTAGCAGAAAAGCAAGTGTTGTGACAGATAATACCCTCAGATGCAGCAAACTCAGACAAACCATACAGCTGGTGGCAGCCTGGGCCCTGAGCACGGGGCTCATCTGCTTCCATTTGCCTTTCTTCTTTCTCTCTCTTTCTTTCACTTCTATGATTATATTAGATTAGATTACTTACAGTGTGGAAACAGGCCCTTTGGCCCAACAAGTCCACACCGACCCGTCGAAGTGTAACCCACCCATACATTTACCCCTTCACCTAACACTACGGGCAATTTCGCATGGCCAATTCACCTGACCTGCACATTTTTGGACTGTGAGAGGAAACCGGAGCACCCGGAGGAAACCCACGCAGACACGGGGAGAAAGTGACAAACTCCACGCAGTCAGTCGCCTGAGGCAGGAATTGAACCAGGGTCTCTGGCGCTGTGAGGCAGCAGTGCTAAATATTGTGCCATCATGCCACCCTCATCTTTCTATCTTTCATAATTTCTTCCCTTTCCTTTCTGGGCGGGAATGGTTCCCTCCTTTTTTTTGGGGGGGAGGGTGCACAGCTGTGTCTCCTTCCTGGAGAGTCGGCGGAAGCAGGAGTGGCTACCCTCCTAGGGCCGCTGGGGAGGGGGGATGGGGGTTCTTTTGCTGAAATGGGGGTCTCACGAGACGGTAATGGCAGTGACATCAGGCACCGGCTACTTCAGCGTGGTGGGCCCCATGTTTGGTCTGGGCCCAGTTCGGGACCCTAAGCAGACTCATGACAGTAATGATGTTGGTCGAGGCAAGATGGTGCTGAAGAATGGTGCTGACATGGTTCCAGTGGTGGTGGTGTGGTTCCAGGTTATAGCTGAGCCTAGGTACCTCATAGTGAAGGCAGTGGTGTTCTGGCTGTGGTGGCGTGTGGGGACTTGGGGAGCATGTGTATTCGCAGACTGAGGGATGGACATTATGCCTTTGTTTTTCTGGCAGCGAGGACTCACTGTAGAGGTTGGGGAGCAGTCATAAAGTCATGGAGTCATAGAGATGTACAGCATGGAAACAGACCCTTCAGTACAACTTGAACACGCCGACCAAATATCCCAACCCAATCTCGTCCCACCTGCCAGTACCCGGCCCATATCCCTCCAAACTGTTCCTATTCATAATCCCATCCAGATGCCTTTCAAATATTGCAGTTGTACCAGCCTCCACCCCTTCCTCTGGCAGCTCATTCCATCCACTCTCTGTGTGAAAAAAGTTGCCCCTTAGATCTCTTTTATATCTTTCCCCTCTCACCCTCTAGTTCTCTAGTTCTGGACTCCCCCACCCCAGAGAAAAGACTTGTCTATTTACCCTATCAATGCCCCTCATGATTTTTTAAACCTCTATAAGGTCCCCCTCAACCTCTGACACTCCAGGGATAACAGCCCCAGCCTATTCAACCTCTCCCTCTAGCTCAAATCCTCCAACCCTGGCAACATCCTTGTAAATCTTTCCTGAACCCTTCAAGTTCACAATATCCTTCTGATAAGAAGGAGACTAGAATTGCATGCAATATTCCAACAGTGGCCTAACCAATGTCCCATACAGCCGCAATATGACCTCCCAACTCTTGTACTCAATACTCTGACCAATGAAGGAAAGCAAACCAAATGCCTTCTTCACTATCCTATCTACCTGCGACTCCACTGTCAAGGAGCTATGAACCTGCACTCCAAGGTCTCCTTTGTTCAGCAACACTCCCCAGTTGTTCAATCTAAGGAAGGTTCAGGTAAAGCAAATCAAAGTAGCATGAATAAGATGAAAGCAAATTATAGAACATAAAACATAGAACACAACAGCACAGTACAGGCCCTTCAGCCCTCGGTGTTGTGCCAACCTTTTATCCTACACTAAGGTCATTATATTTCACAATGAATCATTTGTTGAAAAAAAGGTTAACAAAAGTCCATAATAAATTAAGTTTATCAATACACACTAGATATATTCATTAAGTACACAAGTTAGAATCTTCCCAGGCTCTCAGCAACAATGAGCTATGTTTAGAAATTTTGGAGGTCACGTGAGATGTTGAGTGTCGCCTATCTCAACTTTAGGACCAGCAAGTCGTATTTTCAGAAGAAATTATGGATGTTGAATTGAGATTCTCACCCGTGAGTGGTGAGTCGTCCGTTAGCAGGGATTATCAGTCATTATTAACCTCTTTATCACTTAATCTCACATCAATAATTTGCTGATGTACCACCTGCTGGATAGAAATCAGATGGTAGGAATTTCCGACAACCACCAAGATGACAGGGTCTAGTCCAGAAACTGCAGTGGTACATAATGGCAGCTCACCTCCACTTTTTCATGGACAACCAGGGACAGGCAACAAGTGCTGGCCTAGCAAGTGAATAAAAATGAAGAGATGATTGTTCCATGCACAGTTACTAAATCTCAGCCAGGGTATTCTTACCACAGTTGAAGTCAGCAGATTCAGATTAGGGCTAATGGGGAGCATTAACTAAAAATCCTGCTCCCAATTACTAGTTAGAATGAAAAGCTTACGTGCAATCTGACTGTTAATTAAGGTGGGGTTGGTCTTTTTCTTATTGCGAGTCACTGTGACTTTAATTCAATCAGTGACTTACAGAAATGGTTCCAGTGATGTTGCATATTCAATTAAAATCACACAGAAACGTCTGCTGACATTCTGTCTGGGCTGAGAAAAGTGGTAAGTCTAAGCGAGTAGATAGAGGACTCAATATCACTGACATTCCTCCCAAGGTCTTTCAGGAGGGGGGAGAACTAGAGGGAGAAAGATGAGGTGTAAAAGATTTTGTGTGCAAAAGAAACTAACAGCACCAACAGCCAAAAGCACACTGTGTGCAGTAAGAGTAAGATTTTGGTGCAGATTGGAATGATAAGACTGAAACTCTCATGCTGCAATTTTACTCAAGCCAATGGACTATAACTTCTGACACACAATGTTGTGATTTACTGTGTCTTTGGTTCTCTTTAAATAAAGAAGAATGGTCTTTCCAAGGCAGCCCTTATCAAGAGTATGATCTATATGTTCAATAAGTTCAGTAAGTACTGCTTGGGTGAATTGAAAGAACTGGAATTCTGACTGATGCTGGGTTATCAGATTGTTATTCATCCAAAAATTCATATGTTTGATTAAGAACAATGCAGTCCAGTAGTTTGGAGTCTGCTGATAATATGGAAATAAGTTGAGAATTTCAAAATTCTCTACGCAGTGACAGGGATGGAGATGGACAAGCTCTATTCCCTTAGCACAGAGCTAGATGCAAGTTACAGACTAATGATCTATGTTTCTGGTCAATCACTGGGCATTTTGATTTGAATCTGTTTGCTGGTGTGTGGAATTTAAGTAATCAGTGTAAGCAGCTGAAACTCTGAGCATCTGCTGCGTTATTAATCAGTGTGTTAAACCTAGTTCAAAAGCTCTATGCAAATAATATTTTAAATCCATGATGCTTTGGAAAAATGTAAGGAGGTGAGCTCGAATCTGCAAGGTCATAACTCGGGCTTTCTTCACTTGGGATTTTCCAAGATTTAAATGCGTACTTGGTGCATTCATCAAGGGACTGAGTTTGACAAGATACTCCCTTCTGTTTATTCATGGATTCAGAGCAAAGGTAAGATGGCACAGATTGGAAATGGCATACACTCCCTCAGGCTGCAGGTCTGACAATGAATGTACATTGTGGGCATCAAGAGTATTGAAGGTGCTCTGAAACATCTCAGATTGGAAGGAGCTGTGTACAGAAAAGTTGAATTCCACTGCACTTCCTGTTATTTTCAATTTGAAATAGTTTTTCCCTTGACTTGTGCCTGACATGCTGTGGATATTGTAAGTATCAAGAGTATTACACGACTATTGTAGGTCTCATTAGCAGGATCAATGAGTCAGCGTACAGAGAGGAGGTGTCACTGCTAATGAACTGGTGCAGAGCCAACAATTTGTCTCTGAACATGGACGAAATGAAAGAGATGGTTGTTGACTTCAGGAGGGCACGGAATGACACTCCCCACTAGACATCAACAGCTCCCCTGTAGAGATCGTGAAGAGCAGCAAATTTCTTGGTGTCCACTGGCGGAGAATCTCACCTGGACCCTCAACACCAGCTCCATAGCCAAGAAAGCCCAGCAGCGTCTCTACTTTCTGTGTAGGGTAAAGAAAGCCCCCCCCCGGTCCCATCTCCCACCCTCACCACATTCTACAGAGGGTTCACTGAGCTGCTGCAGCACTGCCTGATTCGGGAATTGCATCATCTCAGATCATAAGACCCTACACCGGATAGTGAAGACAGCTCGAAAGATCATCAGGGCCTCTCTTCCCACCATTATAAACATTTACACCATATGCTGCATCTGAAAGGCTAAGAGCATTGCGGGAGACCCCACACATCCCTCACTCAAATTCTTCTCCCTCCTGCCATCTGGCACAAATACCAGAGCATTCGGTCTGTCATGGCCGGACTGTGCAACAGCTTCTTCCCCAAGCCATCAAGTTGCTGAACACTGTATGATCACACTTTATCCCATCTGAAATTCATTGCAAGACTTTTTGAATTACTGCTACAACAATGTCTTTTATTAATGTTCATTAATTATTACACTGTAGTTTGCGTTATTGTTATTGTTGTTCATGTAGACCCTTTCCTGACCGGCCCAGATTAGCAACCCCAATCAAGAACCTTGGAGTTTACAAGGTCCACCTGGGCCCAATCACTACAAGAGCTAGACCTGAAAGAGCATTGATATACAGAGGAGCTCAAGTCCATAGCTGCCTGCAAAAGGTAACATAAGGTGGTAAAGAAGGCATACGGCATGCCTGACTCCATCTGTTGGAATTGAGTACAAAGGTTGGCAATCATGCTACAGCTAGATAGGTCAGACCACATATGTTTGGAAAGGTAAGGACTAGTTCGGGATAATCAACATGGCTTTGTGCACTAAGTTAATTGAGATTTTTTCAAGAGGTAACAAAGAGAATTGATAAGGGCAGAGCGGTGGACATGATCTGTATGGAGGCGAAAGTGAGTACTGCAGATGCTTGAGATCAGAGTCAAGATTAGATTAGAAAAACACAGCAGGTCAGGCAACATCCGAGGAACAGGAAAATCGATGTTTCGTGCATAGGACCTTCATCAGGAATCCTGATGAAGGGCTTTTGCTCAAAACGTCGATTTTCCTGCTCCCATGATCTGCATGGACTTCAGTAAGGTGTTCGACAAGGTTCCTCATGATAGGCTAGTTAGCAAGGTTAGATCACATGAAATACAGGGAGAACAAGACATCAGGATACAGAACTGGCTTGAAGATAGAAGACAGAGAGTGGTGGAGGAGGTTTGCTTTTAAGACTGGATGCCTGTGACCAGCGGTGTGCCACAAGGATCGGCGCTGGCTCCACTTTTGTTTGCCATTTATATAAATGATTGAGATGAGAAAATAGAAGGCATTGTTAATAAGTTTGTGGATGACACCAAAATTGGTGACATAGCAGACAGTGAAGAAGATTTTCTAAGGTTACAAAGGGATCTTGCTCAAATGGTCAATGGGCTGAAAAATATCAGATGGAGTTCAATCTGGATAAATGGGAGGCATTGCATTTTGCTACAACAAGGGTAGGACTTATACAATTAATGGTAAGGCCTTGCGTGGTGTTGTAGAACAGAGAGACCTAGGGGTGCAGGTACTAATTGAAGTTTGCGTCACATATAGACAGAGTAGTGAAAAAGGCATTTGGCAAGATTGCCTTCATTGCTCAGTCCTTTGAATATAGGAGTTTGGAAGTCATGTTGAGGTTGTACAGGACATTGGTGAGGCCTCTTCTGGAATACTGCCCAGTTCTGGTCACCCAGTTATAGGAAGGGTATTTTCGAGCTGGGGAGGATTCAGAAGAGATTTTGCAGGATGTTGCCTGATATGGAGTTATAAAGAAAGGTTAGATAGGTTGGGACTTTTTTCACTGGGGTCTAGCAGGTTGAAAGGCAATCTGATAGGAGGCTATAAAATAATATAGATGGAGTTGATGGTAATTGTCTTTTCATGAGGGTGTGGGATTTCGAGACTAAGGGGCCCATTTTTAAGGTGAGATTTAAAAAAGACATAAGAGGCAAATTTTTTTATGCAGAGGGTGTTTCATGTGTGGAATGAACTTATTGAGGTGTGGTGGTATAATTACATGGTTTAAAAGACGTTGGATGGATATATGAATAGAGTCATAGAGATGTATGGTTTGGAGGGATATGGACCAAGAGAAGGCAGTTGGGACTTGTTTAGTTTGGGATTATGGTCAGTGTGGACTGGTTGGAAGGAAGGGTCTGTTTCCATACTGTAAGACTCTATGACTCTATCTGCCCTTACACACTCTCCTTCACCCCAGCACCTGACACCACTAACCTTCCATACCCTCTACCTGTCTACTCACCTCCCATCTGCATCAATAATAACAGCTAGATCAGCTACTTTCATCTCCCTTAATATCTGCCTACTGCTCATTCCAGGAGGAAAATGAATCAGAAAGAGTCAAGATGGCTGGTTGACTGCCTGACATTTGGTTCCGTAGCCCTTATGAGGATAGGATCCTGACTCTGACCATGCTGAGTGTCTAACAGACTGTACTCAATCCCCTGGACTAGTATCGGAGGCTGCCCTGGACTTATTAGTCTGGGATGCCCGAACTGTACACTATCGCCCCTGATTTGACGGAGGACTGCTAACAAGGGGTAGGCCATTTAGGACAGAGATGAGGAGAAACTTCTTCACCCAGAGAGTGGTGGGTGTATGGAATGCTCTGCCCCAGAAGGCAGTGGAGGCCCAGTCTCTGGATTCATTTAAAAAAAGAGTTGGATAGAGCTCTCAAGGATAGTGGAATCAAGGGTTATGGAGATAAGGCAGGAACAGGATACTGATTGTAGATGATCAGTCATGATCATAATGGAAGTGGTGCAGGCTCGAAGGGCAGAATGGCCTATTCCTGCACCTATTGTCTATTGTCTATTGTCTATAACAAACATAACAAGCTTTCTGTCTTTGTGTCTGTGCTGAACAGCACAACAAGCTGTCAGTACTGTACTCCTGGTGTCTCTGGCTGATGGGCAAAGTGCAAATAGGCATAGCAAGACAGGGGTGTTGTGGGCACTCAGATACATTCAGAGTGAGTGAGTATTAAGAGGCTGAGCGAACAGCCTGGAGAAACAGTCTGGGCCAGTCTGTGAGCTGGGTGTGTGCCCCTGAGCTTAAAATGTCCTTGCCACAACATTACATTGATTGTCATGGTTGTGAGTCAGGGTTCATCATTGAAGAGCAGAAATGTACTGTAAGTGAACTGGAGATGTGCCATGAGACTGGCACATGTCAAGTTTCAATCTCCATAACCATGGGCTCCATGTGGCTGGTGTTCACGGAGCGTAACCTGAGATGTTGGTGCCTGGTGTTCAATGTAGACATCCTGAGGAGCAGGTAGTGAGCCAAAATAGCCATGTACCTGCTCCGACTGCCATGTCAGGATTGTCCAGTTTGTTGTAATGCATGGTACAATAGAGAGCTGCATATAGAGTCTTAGAGATGTACAGCATGGAAACAGACTCGTCCATGCCGACCAGATAGCCCAACCCAATCTAGTCCCACCTGCCAGCACCCGACCCATATCCCTCCAAACCCTTCCTATTCATATACCCATCCAAATGACTCTTAAATGTTGCAATTGTATCAGCCTCCACCACATCCTCTGGCAGCTCATTCCATATATATACCAGCCTCTGCGTGAAAAAGTTGCCCCTTAGGTCTCTTTTATATCTTTTCCCTCTCACCCCAAACCTATGCCCTCTATTCTGGACTTCCCAACCCCAGGGTAAAGACTTTGCCTATTTATCCTATCCATGCCCCTCATAATTTTGTAAATCTCTATAGGTCACCCCTCAGCCTCCGACGCTCCAGGGATAACAGCCTCAGCCTTTTCAGCCTCTCCCTGTAGCTCAGATCCTCCAACCCTGGCGACATCCTTGTAAATCTTTTCTGAACCCTTTCGAGCTTCACAATGTCTTTCCTATAGGAAGGAGACCAGAATTGCACGCAATATTCCAACAGTGGCCTTACCAATGTCCTGTACAGCCGCAACATGACCTCCCAACTCCTGTACTCAATACTCTGACCAATAAAGGAAAGCATACCAAACGCCTTCTTCACTATCCTATCTACCTGTGACTCCACTTTCAAGGAGCTATGAACCTGCACTCCAAGGTCTCTTTGTTCAGCAACAATCCCTAGACCTTACCATTCAGTGTATAAGTCCTGCTAAGATTTGCTTTCCCAAAATGCAGCACCTCACATTTATCTGA
>NC_057712.1:13209716-13220099 GCF_004010195.1 Chiloscyllium plagiosum | reverse complement strand
GTACATCTGATCAGGTCCTGGGGATTTATCCGCCTTTAATCGTTTCAATGCATCCAGCACTTCCTCCTCTGTAATCTGAACATTTTGCAAGTTGTCACCATCTATTTCCCTACAGTCTATATCTTCCATATCCTTTTCCACAGTAAATACTGATGCAAAATATTCATTTAGTATCTCCCCCATTTTCTGCGGCTCCACACAAAGGCCGCCTTACTGATCTTTGAGGGGCCCTATTCTCTCCCTAGTTACCCTTTTGTCCTTAATATATTTGTAAAAACCCTTTGGATTCTCCTTAATTCTATGAATGAGGTGAGGTGTGCAGTTAACTCACAACAATCCCCTTAATAGGCAACTCACTGCTGCTTAGCCAGAATCTTGCCTTGATGCCGGGGTCTCATTTAAAAGATATACTGTGTTGTTCCTGACATCATGATCATCCTCACTAGACTTTTCAAATAATTCTGCCATATTTTTTATTTTTACCCTAGCCCAGATCATTCAAGCTACTGACGTTCTGCACCACCATCAACAGCAGGTGCCTCAATTCTAATTTTGACCTTCATAATGTCCTGTCTCCTTAATCTGCCCTACCTTATAGTTTTCTTTGTATCTTCTCATCTTTAATATTCTTCCACATCTTTCTTGATCATTATTACAAATTCTTTAAAGAATGTTTGGTAATTTGTTGAGCCCTTCTTCATGTGGCCTCATCTGGAATAAAGAAGAAAAAGAATTCGCACTTTCTGGGTCTTTCATGACCTGAAGATGTCCCAAAGAGCTTTACAGGCCAGTCATTTGTTTGATGGCTAATCGTTGTTGCACTGGACAACCACCTGATGAAGGAGCAGCGCTCCAAAAGTTAGTGCTTCCAAATGAACCTGTTGGACTATAACCTGGTGTGTGATTTTTAAATTTGTGCAACCCAGTCCAACACCGGCATCTCCAAATCATTATCAGATGAGCTGCACATTATTTAATCTTGAGCAACGTATGAACAGTGACTGATTCAGCTTCAGCCTGTTGGTGATTTTATCCCTCAAAGTCAAAATGCCTCCTCTCTTCATCTAAACTGAAACAAAGAACTGTAGATGCTGGAGATCCTCTTTTGATCTGTTAATCTAACAGTTATTAGACTTTCCAAAGACACATTCACTCAGTTTCAACAACAGACAAAGGAATGGACCTTTTCCCAAATTTCTTGGTTGCTTGGGTATGGTTTGAAGCAACCGTGCTGCATATGCCCAATTCAAGGAAAGATTTTTCAAATGGCTATTTTCATTTGAAGAAAATATCTAATTTATGTGGGCACAATTTATAATGATTTTGAAGCTCCATAGACCTGGTGTAGCCTGAGATTTCCACCACCACCCCCCTGCCTCCTTAACCCTCATCTATGTGAGTTCAGCTGTATGCTTTCACACATTACCTCATGTTTCCATTATGTGTTACTGTAAAAATGATATAATGGTCTGCTTTCACATTACACACCAGAGCAGCAAGCACGCTGTCTCAAGCAGAGGAGAGGACTACTTTACGAATGCACACTGACTAACCCTTTATGAGAACTTGCAAATGCTCACAGCCATTATGCCTGATGACAATCCTAATGCTGGTCATTCTCAACAGAAAGAGGCTATTGTCCTTTCTTGCAGATCTGCCGACTACAGCAGCTGAAATGAGCACGGTATAAGGCTCCCTAAGCCTAGCCTGAGGGAACAGCTCAATAGAGTTTGTGTATGAATTTCCCATCTGACTGAATCTGGACTGCTATTCTGGTGCTGGGGGTGTTGCAGACATTGGGTGAGGGGGAGGGAGCAGCGTGGGGCAAGAAAGGCCTACTAAACTGACAGAGGCATACTTTAGTCAGAATACCCCGTAATAGTTGCAGACTCAAGCAATAACATACAGTTCCGTTTTTAGAGTAAACACTGTTTGTAACAGCATTTCTCAGGAATACGCACCACTCCCACTGTTGTTGAACAACTCGTAGGAAAAGATATCCAAGATGCCTAAAAATGGTAAAGCATGTGAATTCAATGTGAAATTTATACTAATTAACAAGCACAAACGGACTGCGTATCTGGGAATTCTCAAATGAAATGAGAAATGTTACAAACATTAGAAGGTGATGGAGAGAGAAAAAAGGTTAATTTTTCAGGTGCTGCTGAGAGGTCAAAGAATCCCTACAGTGCAGAAAGACAACATTCAACCCTTTGAGTCTGCACTGAATCTTCAAGTAATGTCCCACCCAAATCCATTCCCCCACCCTATTCCCGTAACCCTGCATTTCCCATGGCTAATCCACCTAACCTGCACCTCCCTGGACACTAGGGGCAATTTCCTATGGCTAATCCGTCTAACCTGCACATCTTTGGACTGTGGGAGGAAACCAAAGCATGCAGAGGAAACCCACACAGACACAGGGAGAACATGCAAACTCCACATACAACAGTCACCCAAGGCTGGGCTCAAACCTGGGTTCCTGGCACTGTGAGTCAGCAGTGCTAACTACCGTGCCACCATGCTGTGCATTGACTGGAACTGTTTTCTTGTAGATATTGTCTGACCTGCTGAGTATTTCTAGCAATTTCAGCACTTAATCATGAGACTGTGTTATCAAAACAGACTTCTGTATGATTTCTTATGAAATTTTAATGGATTTTCACTGTGTTTCCTGACCAGCTGAATGAGGGGGCTCAGTTGTGAACACTGCTACCTCACAGCACCAGGGACCCAGGTTCGATTCCAGCCTTGGGTGACTGCGTGGAGTTTGCACATTCTCCCTGGGTTTGTATGGGCTTCTGACAGATGCTCCAGCTTCCTCCCACAGTCCAAAAATGTTCAGGTTAGGTGAATTAGCTGTGGGAAATGTGGGGTTACAGGGATAGGCTAGGGGGTTGGGTGGGGTGGTTTTTGGAGGGTCCTTCCGCACTGTATTAATTCTATGAATAGTTCCAGGACTTTTTCATTTTATTTCCTATTTCCAGTACTGAAGGTATTTTGTTTTTTAAAAATATATTTTTCGCATTCCAAATGTATTTTAGACTGGATAAAAAGCAAACAAAAGCAGGCATGTAGTCTGTACGGTCAAAGGTATAAATAATAAATCCACATTGATTTGCTGAGCTCTTCGTTAAATGTGTACCAGGGAACCAATATGTCAAGCTGAGCGTGATTTTGTGAAAAGCTGCAGTGTTCGGTTTAAAATCAATGATATCCTTGGGAAATCATGATAGTAGGACAAAATTATAACTGATGTCCTGAACATAATATTCAGCCCAGTGTGATATTAGGAAGTATGAGACATGCTGACCTACCAGATGTTTTGTGAGTTCAAGTTTCAGTTTGTATTGACAAACAACCCATTGTTTCCCAGGAGATAAGACTTACCATCTTTCTTGCAGCACAGCAGCTTGAGTAATTCCTGTACGCTGCATGTTCCATTGTTGGGAAGGACTCAGAAATTGCCAGACCAGTTGTGTCCTGGGGAAACCTATCTTACGCCTGTCAAAAAACTGAGCAACAACAAACAGCGAGGATTCCAGGGCACACAGGCTTTTCCAGGACAACAAGGGGATACAATGAAGAAAAAACTTAGTAGTGTCAGGAAACAATGACAACATCCTTTTAGTAGTATAAATACTGTGGGGGAGTCTGAGGGACATGGGTAATGGAGAGATGTGTGGCAGAATTGGCCAACATGTATGGTGAGAGACAGAAAAACTGGAGATGCTGGAATCCAGAGTAGACAATGACCCCCCCTCCCAGCCCCACCCCCTTTATCTGTAGCTCCCCCTACCCCCACCTCTGTGCCTGAAGAAGGGTTACACCTGAAACGTTGACTCCTGATGCTGCCCAGCTTGCTGTGTTCTTCCAGGCTCCTTTTTGTCTAACAGGTGGAGTGAGTCAAGAGTGTGGTGCTGGAAAAGCACAGCAGGTCAGGTAGCACTCGAGGAGCAGGAGAATCAACCTTTCGGTCATAAGCTCTTCATTAGGAATCCTGAAACGTAGATTCTCCTGCTCCTTGGGTACTGCTTGACCTTCTGTGCTTTTCCAGCACCACACTCCCGACTCTGATCTCCAACATCCGCAGTCCTTACTTTCTCCTAACAGGTGTTAATGTCATGAACAACTCATGCCATTTTTTTATGCACTTCGTAAGTGACTGAGAAAGATTTGGACGAGATAGGCAGCAAGTTGCTGGTTGGAAATCATTATTGCTTGTTAACAGCTCAAAACATCTCACTGACCATTTTGGCAGTTCCTCTATCATGTAATCAGCAACAACAAGACAAATATGAACCTTACCAAAAATTGGCTAAGTGTCAATAGAACATAGAACAATACAGCACAGAATGGTCCTTTGGCCCTCAATTTTACGCTGACCTGTGAACTAATCTGAGCCCATCCCCCTACACTATCCCATCATCATCCATATGCTTACCCAAGGACTGTTTAAATGCCCCTAATGTGGCTGAGTTAACTACATTGGCCAGCAGGGCATTCCACGCCCTTAACATTCTCTGAGTAAAGAACCTGTCTCTGACATCTGGCTTAAGTCTATCACCCCTCAATTTGTAGTTATGCCTCCTCGTACAAGCCAACATCATCATCCTAGGAAAAAGACTCTCACTGTCCACCCTATCTAATCCTCTGAACATCTTGTGTGTCTCCATTAAATCCTCTCTTGGTCTTCTTCTCTCCAATGAGAACAGACTCAAGTCCCTCAGCCTTTCCTCATAAGACCTTCCCTCCAGACCAGGCAATATGCTGGTAAATCTCCTCTGCACCTTTTCCAATGCTTCCACATCCTTCCAGTAATAGGGCGACCAGAACTATACACAATATTTCAAGTGTGGCCGCACTAGTGTTTTGTACAGTTGCAGCATGACATCACGGCTCCGGAACTCAATCCCTCTACCAATAAAACCTAACACATCTTATGCCTTCTTAACAGCATTATCAAACTTGGTGGCAACTTTCAGGGATCTATGTACATGGACACCAAGGTCCCTCTGCACATCCACACTACCAAGAATCTTTCCATTGACCCAGTATTCTGCCTTCCTGTTATTCTTCCCAAAGTGCATCACCTCACATTTATCTGCATTGAACTCCATTTGCCACCTTTTAGCCCAGTTCTGCAGTTTATCCAAGTCTCCCGGCAATCTGCAACATTCTTCCATGCTGTCCACCACTCCACCGACTTTGGTGTCATCTGCAAACTTACTAACTCAGCCACCTATGCCTGCATCCAAGTCATTTATAAAAATAACAAACAGCAATTGTCCCAAAACAGATCCTCGTGACATATAACTAGTAACTGGACTCCAGGCTGAATACTTTCCATCAACCACCACTTGCTACCTTCTTCCAGAAAGCCAGTTTCTAATCCAAACTGCTAAATCACCTTCAATCCCATGCCTCTGCGTTTTCTCTAATAGCCTATCATATGGAACGTTATCAAAGGTTTTACTGAAGTCCATGTATACCATGTCAACTGCCCTACCCTCATTTACATGCTTGGTCACCTTGTCAAAAAACTTAATGAGTTTATGAGACACGACCTGCCCTTGACGAAACCATGTTGACTATTTCCAATCAAATTGTTGCTTGCTAGATGGTTAGAAATCCTATCTTTTATAATCCTTTCCAAAACATTTCTTACAACAGATGTAAGTCTTGCTGGTCTATAATTACCTGGGTCATCTCTACTGCCCTTCTGTGGAAGGGCAACAAGTGGACAACATTTGTAATCTGGCGAAAGTGGGGACTGCAGATGCTGGAAACCAGAGTTTAGATTAGAGTAGTGCTGGAAAAGCACAGCAGGTCAGGCAGCATCTGAGGAGCAGGAAAATCTATGTTTCGGGCAAAAGCCCTTCATCAGGAATGGAGGCAGGGACCCTGCAGGGTGGAAAGATCTCTCCACTCTGGAGGCTTATGCCTCCATTCCTGATGAAGAGTTTTTGCACGAAATGTTGATTTTCCTGCTCCTCGGATGCTGCCTGACCTGCTGTGCTTTTCCAGCATCACTCTAATCTAAACATTTGCAATCCTCCAGTTCTCCGGTACTAAACCTGTAGACAATGACAACATAAAGATCAAGGCCAAAGGCTCCACCATCTCCTCCCTAGCTTCCCAGAGAATCCTTAGAAAAATCCCATCCAGCCCAGGGAACATTTCTACTTTCACACCTTCTAGAATTGATAACACTAACCTCAAACCTTTCAAGTCTAATAGCCTATATCTCAGCCTCCTCTTCTACAATATTCTCCTTTTCCTGAGTGAAAACAGATGAGAAATATTCGTTCAGCACCTCTCCACAGGGTCCACACACAACTTCCCACTTCTGTCTTTGACTGGCCCTATTCATATCCTAATCATCCTTTTATTCCTCACATACCTACAGAAGGCTTTAGGGTTTCCCTTATTCTACCTGCTAAAGACTGCTCATGTTCCCTCCTTGTTCTTCTTCACACTCTCTTTAAATCTTTCCTAGCTAATCTGTAACACTCCATTGCTTCATCTGAACCATCTCGTCTACTTCACATTAGCCTCTCTCTTCTACTTAACAAGAGATGCAATTGCTTTAGTAAACCACGGTTCCTTTACCTTATCACTTCCTCCCTGCCTGACAGGGACAAACATATCAAGGACACACAATATCTGTTCTTTAACATCTTCCCAGTTTCACATTTCGATTGTCCCCATTTCCTGCATTTTGTTGCTCCATTCTATGCCTCCTCAGTCTTACCTAATCACATTATAATTGGCCATTCCCCATCTATAGCTCTTGTCCTGTGGCATGTACCTATCCCGTTCCATCACTAACTAAATGTAAACGAATTATGGTCACTCTCTCTAAAGTGCTCAGCTATCACTAAATCAAACACCTGATCTAGTTCATTACCAAACACCAGATCCAGTGTGGCCTCTCCTCTTGTTGGTCCTTTGACATACTGCATCAGGAAACTCTCCTGCACACATTGGACAAAAACTGATCCATCCGACGTACTAGAGTTATAGCATTTCCAGTCAATGTTGGGGAAGTTAAAGCCTCCCTATTGACCACTCTGTTCCTTTTACTCCTGCCCAGAATTGATTTGCTAATCCTCTCCTCCACATCCCTGGAACTTTGCGGAGGCCTATAAAAATGTCCCAGCAGTGTGACCTCTCCTCATCTGTTTCTAACCTCAGCTGAAACCACCTCAATAGATGGGTCCTCATTAAAAGAGCTTTCAGCCACCGTTATACTGTCCTTGATTAATAAAGCTGCACCTCCACCTCTTTTACCACCTTCCCTAATCTTAATGAAAGATCTAAACTCTGGACATTCCTGACTTTGCTCTATCCATGTCTCCGAAATGGCCATAACATCAAAGTCCCAGGTACCTATACATGCTGCAAGCTCACCTACCTTATTCCAGATAATCCTGACATTGAAGTAGACATACTTCAAATCAGCTTGCTGTCTGCCAGCACACTCCTGTGACTGTAAGATCCTGTCCATGTCCTCCCTACTCACATCCTTCTGTGCACTGGAACTACAACATAGTTTCCCACCCCCTGATGAGCTAGTTTAAACCCACCTGAATAGTACCAGACAATTTCCCACCCAGGATGTTAGTACCCCTCTGGTTCAAGTGAAGACTGTCCTGTTTGTAGAGGTCTCACCTTCTACAGAATGAGCCCAATTATCCATAAATCTGAAATCCTGCCTCCTGCACCATCCCAGCAGCAATGTGTTCAGCTGATATCTCTCCCTGTTCCTCGCCTCGTTATCACGTGGCACGGGTAACAAACCAGAGATAACAAATCTTTTCTAGCTCTCAGCTTTCACCATAACTCCCTGAAATCTTGTCTTACATCTCTATCTCTCTTTCTGCCTATGTCGTTGGTACCTATGTGGACCATGACCTGAGGCTGAGCTGAAAATGTGTTACTGGAAAAGCACAGCAGGTCAGGCAGCATCCAAGGAGCAGGAGAATCGACATTTCGGGCATAAGCCATTCTTCAGGAAAGCCCTTCCAGCTGCGCTTTTCCAGCAACACAATTTCAGCTCTGATCTCCAGCATCTGCAGCCCTCACTTTCTCCATGACCTGAGGTCGACATTTCGGGCATAAGCCCTTCTTCAGGAAAGCCTTCCAGTTGCGCTTTTCCAGCAACACAATTTCAGCTCTGATCTCCAGCATCTGCAGCCCTCACTTTCTCCATGACCTGAGGCTGGTCATCCTCTCCCTTCAGGACCCCAAAGACACGATCCGAGACATCACGGACTCTGGCACTTGGGAGGCAACACACCAACCGCGAGTCTCGTTCGTTCCCAACAAACCTATTGCTGTCTTCTAACTATTGAGTCCCCAACGACTAACACTCTCTGGCTTTCCCCCTTCCCTTCTGTGCAAAAGTGACAGACTCTGTGTCAGAGACCTGCACCTTAGTGCATGCACCTGTTAAGTCACACCCCAACCCCCCCCCCCGCCCCCCAGCAGTATCCAAAACAGTACATTTGTTTTTCAGGGGAACGATCATAGGGGATCCCTGCACTGACTGTTTTTTACCCCTTCTAACAGTTACCCAGCTTTCTTCATGCCTAGGAGTAACTACTTCTCTGTAACTCTTATCTATCACAGACTCTGCCTCCCAAATGATCCGAAGTTCATCCAGCTCCCGCTCCAGTTCTCTAACACGGTCTTGGAGGAGCGAGAGTTGGATGCACTTCCTACAGATGTACTTGGAATATGACACTAATGGCGTCCATCGCCCCAAACGTCATGCAGGAGGAACATTCCTTTCCTTGCACTGCCATTCCTGCTCATTGCCTTATCAGAAAGTATAAAAAGAGAGAAGCTGAACTGACATGTCTCTGGTGTTTAAGGTTAGAGGAGGTGGATGGGTGGGAGGCCCTACAAGCGTAGGGACTTAGGTTTAGAGAACACTCACTTATATAGCTGAGGGAAAAAAAGGTCCCTCCTTTCCCAGTGCTGTCCTCTCCCCAATGCTGGGGGAGTTTCGTGGAGGGATTCTTGAGTGGGTTATTTTATGCTTGTCATTATCTCATGCTGATTCATAGAATCCCCACACTGTGGAAACAGGCCATTCGACCCAACAAGTCCACAGTAACTCTCAGAAGAGTAACCCACTCAGATCCATTCCCTTCCCCTGTTATCCTACATTCACCTCTGACTAATGCACCTATCCTATACATTCCTGAACACTATGGGCAATTTTGCACGGCCAATTCACCTAACCTACACACCTGTGGCCTGTGGGAGGAAACCAGGGCACCCAGAGGCAACCCACATAGACACAGGGAGAATTTGCAAACTCCACACAGACAGGCACCCGAGGCTGGAATTGAACCCAGGTCCCTGGTGCAGTGAGGCAGTGCCATTAACCACTGAGCCACGGTGCTCTTATTGTGTGATCACCGGTGACAGAGACATTCTCCAGGGCCGACTGGGTCTTGTGCCACTGGTGCCATTTTTCAGGCCCACCTTTGCACCAAGATGAGTGTTGCCAGTCAGGAATAGCCCTTCACAGTGCACATAATGAGGATGAAATGAGATGAAAAAGCTTCTGTGGACATAGAGGTGGCACAAGTGAAACTTCATTAGAGGTAGAATAATATGTAAATACATTAGTGAGAGTAACTAGAAGAGTGAAGCTACCGAGGTTACCCATCCTCTATGCTAAGCCATGCTCAAGCACTGTCTTTCTCTGATGCCTAGCATAGCAGAACATTTTGTCATCGTTGAATGATATGAGAGATGTTCTCTCCAAAATGTGCTTTGGGGAGGGAATCTGTAATTGGATCAGACTATTCCACACCAACATTGTAAGTGCAGTCTCAATCAATGGGTGGGAATCACACAGCTTCCCAGTCAGATCTGTAGTCAGGCAGGGCTGCCCTCTCTCTCCTGCCTTGTTTGTGTGCTGCACAGAGCCATTTGCCGAATCCATCAGGAAGGATGCGAGCCTGAGAGGGGTGACTATTCCTGGCAGCAGGGGCCTGCGGGTTAAGGCTTCCCTGTACATGGATGATGTCGTCGTTTTCTGCTCGGATCAGCTGTCTGTGCACAGACTCATGTGCATATGTGACCAGCTCGAACGGGCCTCGGGGGCCAAGGTAAACCGAGGCAAGAGCGAGGTCATGCTCTTCAGGAACTGGGCCAAGCAATCCTCCATCCCCTTCACCGTCAGGAACGACCACCTGAAGGTGCTGGGTATTTGGTTCGGGGGGGCTGTGGCGTGCGCCAAGTCATGGGAGGAGCGTATCAGCAAAGTGAGGCAGAAACTGGGCAGATGGAAGCTATGGTCGCTCTCCATTGCGGGAAAAAACCTGGTCATCAGATGTGAGGCACTGTCATTGCTGTTATACG
>NC_057712.1:13169796-13208902 GCF_004010195.1 Chiloscyllium plagiosum | reverse complement strand
TACAGACCTGTATATAAAAATGATAAATTCTGATCTCTGTATGCAAATGTTTACGTACGTATGGCATGATCAACTGTACAGACCATCAAATTATTTTATGAATAAAGTATATTTTTGAAATATAAAAAAAGTCATTGAATGTGAATACACTACATGATGGAAAGCCCTGAAGCAGTTTTCAATGGATATGTTTATAAAACAACAGGTAAAGCCAAGAAACAACAAACAAACATAAAAGCTGTACTTGCCTCTGGCACTAAATAGACTTTCTGACAACAATTTGTTGGTGACTTCATCTAACTCAGATCTATTGAGATCTGAGTCAAAAAGTGTAGTGCTGGAAAAGCAGAGCCGGTCAGGCAGCATCCAAGGAGCAGGAGAGTCGATGTTTCGAGCATGAGCCCTTCTTCAGGAATGTCCTCTATTGAAAACGATGTCAATTGCATCCTAACTGGCTTGTTGTGCCCAATGCTTCACCATTCTATTGCAGTGATGGTGACATTCCTCACACTTAATGTTCTTATCTGCCTCTTTAGAAGACTGCTACTAGTCTCCTATCTCTTCTTTGTCCATCATGTCTTGTGGTTGCCTGCTCCACTTGTGTACAGTATGCAAGCTCAATCTGCCTGGAGGCAATGACATGAAGGCAAGAGACTGTAGGCCTGATGTACTTCCTCCATGTCCTGAGGGGACATTCTGCTGTAGCTTCTTCATATGGCAGTTATTTGGCAGCCATCGTAGGTCGTTGCCCATTCGGAGCTTGCTGAAGTATTTGTTCATCCTCAAATTCCCTGTGACCTTGGTGTCTTTACTATAGGCACTATACCCTCTGGTTTCACCGAATACATTGGGTCATGGTTCCAATCTACCTATGTGGACAATATCAGAAACTAAAGAGCTCCTTCGTAATGTGAGCAGCCAGCATTTGCAACACACAACTGGCAGTTTACCATAGACCTCAACACAGTGGGACCTGAAGAACTCCCAAAAGGAAGGCCATGAGATGCTATACATGGACCTTTGACATAGTCATAGAGATGTACAACATAGAAATAGACCCTCTGGTCCAACGCGTCAATGCTGACCAGATATCCTAACATAATCTAGTCCCATTTGCCAGCACTTGACCCATATCTCTCTAAATCCATCCTATTCATATACCCATCCAGATGCCTTTTAAATGTTGTAATTGTACCAGCCTCCACCACTTCCTCTAGCAGCTCACTCCATACGTGCACCACTTTTGCATGAAAACGTTGCTCCTTGGGTCTCTTTCATATCTTTCCCCTCTCAACCAAAACATATGCCCTCTAGTTCTTGACACCCCACCCCGGGAAAAAACTCTTGTGTATTTATCCATGCCCCTCAAGATTTTATAAATCTCTATAAGGTCACCTCACAGCCTCTGATGCTCTAGAGAAAACAGCCCCAGCCTATTCAGCCTCTCTCTATTGCTCAAATCCTCCAACTCTGATAACATCCTTATAAATCTTCTCTGAGCCCTTTCAAGTTGTACAATATCCTTCAGTTAGACTTTATTCCAATGTATGCCTGCTTCATAAATGTTGTTGAAATTTGTAAATCCAGTGGGATTACTGAAACCTGACTCCCTCTCATAACATCCAGGAAAGTTAGCATTGCATATAAGAACATGCTGTCAAATATTTACATTTCAAGGTGAGAGGAAATCAGTTCCACTTCCTTGTGCAGCCTATGAGATGTTGGATTGTCTTGTGAACTGCGACCCACAACTGACACACCTACGTTTGCCTCTGCTTCACAGAGATGACTGATGGATCAGTGATGCCCAATGACATGGTCAATATTGCTGTGGACAGGATTAGCGTTTGAATTCTGTGATTACAGATATGTGTTATGACTGCATTGACTTTCTACCTGATTAATGCAATTGCCTTCTGAAGGGCGTCACATCACTCACATCTGCTTTTTCAGACTATAAATAAAACCCTTACTCCATCCACACCAGGGGTGGTGGCAGCTATTTCTCATTTCCATTGGATATTTGTGATTGGGAAGAGGTTGGAAGGCAGTGCAGACCACATTTTGCAGAGTGAGTTGTAAAATTCATGCTTTCAATTTTGTTGAGATCCCCAAACATTCATATTCCTTTCTTCTTTACACTCTTAGATGATCCTAACAATTCATTAGTTCTACCCAAGCCTTTTATTTATATCATTCCTACCTCACATTACCCTTAAATCACAGACATTGAGCTTAATTACGCCAGGAGAGTGGTGACTATCAATGACTCCCTAATCCTGCAGTAACCCAGTCCTCCAACACACTATTATTTCCCACCCTTATATATTAAGTAATTCATAGTTTTTGTCACAGCCACCCCCCAGCATGCTGTTTCCAATATTAACACCCTCAACTTGGTCCCGACAGCACTCACAGTTGATAATGCCATTTCACTTTCAGTGAACGGAATTTCCGAAAAACAACAAGAAAGTGCTGTAGAAACTCAGCAGGTCTGGCAGCATCCGTGGAGAGAGAAACCAAGCTGGTGTTGTGAGATCAGGGACCCTTTGTCGGAACTGTAAGTAGCTGGGAGAGATTGGAATTGACGTCGATAGCGGTGCGGGTGGGCTAGGAGTTAGTTAGATTGTAGGTTAGGGGTGAGTGAAAAAAAAGCGAAAGGACAACCGAGATTCCTGATGATAAACCAAGAAAACGAAGTAAATGCTTTTTTTTCCTTTTACCTTTGTTCTTGAGCCTTGAAAAAATCATCATGGACTCCCTGCCTGGATGTGAATCCCAGAGCAGACTCCCTGCCTGGATGTGAATCCCAGAGCAGACTCCCAGTCTCACTGTGAATCCAAGAGCAGACTCCCTGCCTGGATGTGAATCCCAGACCAGACTCCCAGTCTCACTGTGAATCCCAGAGTGGACTCCCAGTCTCGATGTGAATCCCAGAGCAGACTCCCAGTCTCACTGTGAATCCCAGAGCGGATTCCCAGTCTCACTGTGAATCCCAGAGCGGATTCCCAGTCTCGATGTGAATCCCAGAACAGACTCCCGGTCTCGATGTGAATCCCAGAGCGGACTCCCAGAGCGGACTCCCAGTCTCACTGTGAATCCCAGAGCGGACTCCCAGTCTCGATGTGAATCCCAGAGCAGACTCCCAGTCTCATTGTGAATCCCAGAACAGACTCCCGATCTCGATGTGAATCCCTGAGTGGACTCCCAGGCTCACTGTGAATCCCAGAGCGGACTCCCGGTCTCGATGTGAATCCCAGAGCGGACACCCAGTCTCAATGTGAATCCCAGAGCAGACTCCCAGTCTCATTGTGAATCCCAGAACAGACTCCCGGTCTCGATGTGAATCCCAGAGTGGACTCCCAGGCTCACTGTGAATCCCAGAGCGGACTCCCAGTCTCACTGTGAATCCCAGAACAGACTCCCGGTCGCGATGTGAATCCCAGAGCGGACTCCCAGGCTCACTGTGAATCCCAGAGCGGACTCCCAGTCTCGATGTGAATCCCAGAGCAGACTCCCGGTCTCGATGTGAATCCCAGAGCAGACTCCCAGTCTCACTGTGAATCCCAGAACAGACTCCCGGTCTCGATGTGAATCCCAGAGCAGTCTCCCAGGCTCACTGTGAATCCCAGAGCGGACTCCCAGTCTCACTGTGAATCCCAGAGCGGACTCCAAGTCTCATTGTGAATCCCAGAGCAGACACCCGGCCTCGATGTGAATCCCAGAGCGGATTCCCAGTCTCACTGTGAATCCCAGAGCAGACTCCCAGTCTCACTGTGAATCCCAGAACAGACTCCCAGTCTCATTGTGAATCCCAGAGCAGACTCCCAGTCTCATTGTGAATCCCAGAACAGACTCCCGGCCTCGATGTGAATCCCAGAGCGGACTCCCAGTCTCACTGTGAATCCCAGAGCGGACTCCCAGTCTCACTGTGAATCCCAGAGCAGACTCCCAGTCTCATTGTGAATCCTAGAGCAGACTCCCAGTCTCGATGTGAATCCCAGAGCGGACACCCGGCCTCGATGTGAATCCCAGAGCGGACTCCCAGTCTCACTGTGAATCCCAGAGCAGACTCCCAGTCTCATTGTGAATCCCAGAGCAGACTCCCAGTCTCATTGTGAATCCCAGAGGAGACTCCCAGTCTCATTGTGAATCCTAGAGCAGACTCCCAGTCTCGATGTGAATCCCAGAGCGGAGAGCAGACTCCCAGTCTCGATGTGAATCCCAGAGCGGACACCCGGCCTCGATGTGAATCCCAGAGCGGACTCCCAGTCTCACTGTGAATCCCAGAGCAGACTCCCAGTCTCATTGTGAATCCCAGAGGAGACTCCCAGTCTCATTGTGAATCCCAGAGCAGACTCCCGGCCTCGATGTGAATCCCAGAGCGGACTCCCGGCCTCGATGTGAATCCCAGAGCGGACTCCCAGTCTCGATGTGAATCCCAGAGCAGACTCTCAGTCTCACTGTGAATCCCAGAACAGACTCCCGGCCTCGATGTGAATCCCAGAGCGGACCCCCGGTCTCGATGTGAATCCCAGAGCGGACTCCCGGTCTCGATGTGAATCCCAGAGCGGACTCCTGGCCTCAAGTTCCCTTGAAGTGAAGCCCTGCGCAGCCTGGAGGGAAGGCTTGGCACAGACTGGTTCGGAAAGATTGTTATTCTGTACGTTTTATTTCTTTTTTTTTATTTATCCCTATGATTTTGTTCTTTTGTACATATGATGGTGCGTAGGTCTGTAATGTCGGCTTTTTAAATTTCTTTATTTTTCTAATTTTGTCCGTAAGGACTTGTACTCAAGAACCTGTACTTAATTTGGTACCAAGGGGGTGACTTATAACCTTTTCACTGTATTCATGTGAGTACTTGTGACAAGAAAGGTAATTTTATTTCTGAATGCTGGGCGGAGTGCCAATGGGAAATGGAAATGGTTAAGACCATCAGACATAGGAGCAGAAAGTAGGTCATTCAGCCCATTGAGTCTGCTCTGCCATTCAATCATGGCTGATACGTTTCTCAACCCCATTCTCCCAGTTTCTTCCCATAACCCTTGATCACCTTGACAATCAATAACTTATCTATCTCAGTCTTAAATATATTGCATGACTTGGTTTCCATGGCAATGAATTCCATAGATTCACCACTCTCTGGTTGAAGAAGTTTCTCCGGATCTCCATTCTAAAAGGTCTTCCCTTTCCTTTGTGCCCTTGGGTCCTCGTCTCTCCTACCAATGGAAACATCTTCCCAACATCTCCTTTGTCCAAGCCATTCAGTATTCTGTAAGTTTCAATTAGATCCCCCTTCATTCTTCTAAATTTGATCAAGTATAAACCCAGAGCCCTCAAACATTCCTATTATGTTAAGCTGTTCATTCCTGGGACCATTCTTGTGAATCTCCTCTGAACACGCTCCAGGACCAGTACATCCTTCTTGAGATATGGGGCCCAAAATTGTGCACAATGCTCCAAATGTGTTCTGGCCAGAGCCTAATAAAGCCTCAGAAGTACATCCCTGCTTTTATGTTCAAGTTGTCTCAAAATAAATGCCATCATTGCATTCACCTTCCTAACTACTGACTCAACCTGCAAGTTTACCTTGAGAGAATCCTGAACTAGAACTCCCAAGTCTCTTTGCAAGACTTCTGAATTTTCTCCCCATTTAGAAAATAGTCCATGCCTCTAATCTTCTGACCAAATGCATAACCTCACACTTTCCCATATTGTACTGTCCTAACCTGTCCAAATCCTTATGCAGCCTCCCTGCCTCCTCAATGCTACCTGTCCCTTTACCTATCTTTGTGTCTTCTGCAAACATAGCCAGAATTCATCTAGATCATTAATGTATAAAGTGAAAAGTTATGGTCCCACTACTGAGCCTTGTAGAAAAGCACTTGTCATCAGCTCTCACCCTGAGAAGGACCCTTTTTATCTCCACACTCTGCTTTCTGCCAAACAGCCAAGCTTCTATCTAATGCTAGCACCTTGCCTCTAACACCATGGGCCCTTACCTCACTCAGTAGTCTCCTCTGTGGCAGAAGTGTTGGCAGGGAACATGTTGGTGTGTTGAAGACATAGTCATTTAAGCTCAGGTTCGTTTTTATGGCAAAAGTGTAAGTCTTCAGCAAAGCTTCACAAAATCTGCATTTTGTCTCCCCAGTTTAGAGGAGGCCAGAATTGTGAGCAGTGAATACAATAGACTAGATTGAATGAAGTGCAGGTAAATTACTGCCTCACCTGTAAAGTGCGTCTAGTACCTTGGATAGAACAGCTACCCCGGTCTGATTGAACAGCCATCCCCATCAACTTAGAACAACAGTTCTTAGTGATGACTTGCTCTGCTCATCGCCAGTCTGGCTATAATGGACCTTTATTTCATTTGCCTATGGGATTGTGGGTATCGCTGGCTAAGAGTCAACCACATTGTTGTTGGTCTGGAGTCACATGTAAGCCAAACCAAGGTAGAGACTGCAGATTTTCTTGCCTCAAGATGTGCCCTGACGGTGGTTTGGGGTCCAATGCTAACCTCCTTGGATGAGGGATATAGGTCGTCACTGTCAGTGGACTATGCCCTAAATAGTTTGGGAATGCCATTCAAAATGGAAACCTAGACAAGCAAGTGACAAGTTGAGCTGCCAGGCACCTTTGCAAATGTTCATTTCAGGAATTGATGCCATCTAGTTTCTTTCTGGTCTCCAGGAAGATGGAAAGCTACATATAAATGAGGTGAGATTAGTTAATAATGAGATGCTACTGACTAAAAAGGGGTTCCTTGCTGCTCATGAGTGACGGTCCATGACTCGCTGGAAAAATCTTGGCTAGAAATACTGTTTTTTTCTTGGTATTGAGAATTATAAAATTCTAACAGAACTGGACAGGGTAGATGCAGGAAGGATGTTCCAGATAATGGACATGTTCAGAACCAGGGGTCACTGTCTGAGGATTCAGGGTAGACCATTTAGGACGGAGATGAGGAGATACTTCTTCACCCAAAGAGTACTGGGCCTGTGGAATTCATTACAACAGGAAGTAGTTGATGCCAAAACATTGAATGTCTTCAAGAGGTGGCTAGATATAGCACTTGGGGCAAATGGGATCAAAGGTTATGGGGTGAAAGCAGGATTAGGCTATTGAGTTGGACGATCAGCCATGATCATGATGAGTGGTGGAGCAGGCATGAGGGCTGAATGGCCTCCTCCTGCTCCTATCCTCTAAGTTGCTATGTTTCTTAATTTTCTAATCTCACCGTCATTTTCATTCCTGCTCTGCCCAATGTCTTTAATTTACTTTTTTTTCTGATACAGTCCCTCAATATATGGCCTCAAATTGTCTTAACAACTAGTTGAGAGTCGTAAAAGTTAATATTATTAAGGACAATGAAGGTTTAATTTTATGAAACTTTTAGGAGTAAATTGTTGAGTTAAGACCTGGAGAGGGATTGAGCTTAGGTTCTCACTATGCAGTAAAATATAATAAAGAACTGCGATTGCTGGAGATCTGAAACAAATGCAGAAATTGCTGGAGAAACTCAGCAGGTCCAGCAGCATCTATGGGAAGAAAGCGGAATTAATGTTTTGACTCTGGTTGTGATGAAAAGTTACCAGACTCAAAATGGGATGAGCTGGAGGATTGGGAAGCGAAGCGGTGTGTTGGGGGAGAAGTGACCAGAGGGAAATTGAAGAAAATGGAGTGCCCCGTTTGCCCTTGTGTAAACACTGAAACTGAAATCCCCTGCCAAGTGCACATACCAGCTCCATTACAGTCATGACATTAAAGCAGACCAACTGAAATTAGAACTTAGAATCCCTACAGTGTGGAAACAGGCCTTTCGGCCCAGCAGATCCACACCGACCCTCTGAAGAGCAACCCATTCCCTTCTTTCCCTACGTTTTCCCTGACGAATGCATTAAAATGGGACAACACAAACCTGGGGCCGACTGAAATGTAAAACATCGTAAAATTGTCAAAATCAAGACAAGTTGTATCAAAGAGAGCAAGAATTTGTTGGAGCAGAGGTATAATAAGTTAGTTAATAAGTTAGTTAAAAGAGAGAAATAAAGCAAACAGACAGAAGTTGCTGATTGATGTTTTTCAGTCTAGGCTGTAAGCAACTATGTTCGGTCCTGTCACTGTTGGTTTCATTACTCATAGGTTATTGATGGAGTGCAATATTAACTGGAAGGAACATGATGAATTGTGAAGAGAACTGGAAACAACTTCAGCAGCACATAGTTGGGTTTTAAAGATTGGGATTGATAACTAAACTTTATGTTGAGAAAGGCAAGATGATGTGTACCTTTAAGGAAGAAGATTAACGAAAGCTGACTTTATTAAAAGTGGATGGCCTAAGCAGGATTTCAAGAGGTGCAGAATCCAAGTGTTTAACTCAGTTCTGAACTCAGCTTTTACTCCTCATTATATCTATCAGGGTGATCACTTTTCTTTCTAATCTATATATCACTGTACCCATTGCCCTGTCTCTTTCAATGAGTTGCTGAATCCTAATCCACATTTTTGTTGCCTTAGTACATGGTAAAAGGAACTGAAGAGTAAAGTCTTTGTGGTTTTCATGCAGTTTTCTTTTAAAAGTGCGGTGACAAGTTGATGAACTGTTGGATGTACAAAAGCTACAATGGATTCTACTTCCACCAGAAGTAGGGGATCCCACATTCTAACAGTCCTCTGTACAAGTGGATGATGTTGCAGAATATTCTCAAAGGGGAAAGGACCAGCAGGAGGTCATTGTACACATTAGACATAATGTGGAGGTGCCGGTGTTGAAGTGAGGTATACAAAGTTAATAATCACACAACACCAGGTTATTGTCCAACAGGTTTATTTGGAAGCACCAGCTTTCGGAGCGCTGCTCCTTCATCAGGCAGCCGTTCTGATGAAGGAGCAGCACTCCGATAGCTTGTGTTTCCAAATAAACCTGTTGGACTATAACCTGGTGTTGTGTGATTTTTTAACTTTATACGTAGGAAGAGAAAAGATTCTGAGGAGAGAAAATAGGAATTTAGGCAGGAATTTGAAAAGTAGGTCCTCGAGGGTAGTAATATCTGGATTACTGCTGGTGTCACGAGTTAGTGAGGGTGAGGAGAATAGAACAGATGAATGCGTGGCTGAGGAGCTGGTACAGGGGAGAAGGATGCACATTTTTGGCTGATTAGAATTTCTGAGGGGTAGAAGTGACTTGGATAAGAATGACGGATTGCACCTGAATTCGAAGGGCACCATTATATTGGCAGGGAGATTTGCTAGAAATAGTAAAGGGGTGGGAGGAAACAGGAAGATAGTGAGGAAAGAGATCAGGCTGAGACTGGTACAGCCGAGAAAAGGAGCAAGTCAGTCAGGGCAGGCAGGAACAAAGCAGAGAACGAGGTAGGACTGATAAGTTAAACTGCATTTATTTCAAGTCAAAATTAGAGTGGTGCTGGAAAAGCACAGCAGGTCAGGCAGCATCCAAGGAGCAGGAAAATCAACGTTTCGGGCAGAAGCCCTTCACCATTCCTGATGAAGGGCTTTTGCCTGAAACGTTGATTTTTCTGCTCCTCGTTTTTGATTAGGACTGTATTGAGGGAGGATATTCCAAGGAAAGTGTCCACTGAAGTTATTTGGATGCAACTGAGAAATAAGAAAGGGATGATCACTTTATTGGGACTGTAGTATAAATCCCCTAATAATCAGTGGGACATTGAGAAACAAATTTGTAAGAAGATCTTAGTTATCTGTAAGAATAATCAGGTGGTTATGGTAGGTGATTTTACCTTTCCAAATATTGACTGGGACTGTCATAGTGTTAAGGGCTTGGATGGAAAGGAATTTGTTTAAGTGCTTATAAGACAACTTTCTGATTCAGTATGTGGATGTACCTACTACAGAAAGTGCAAAACTTGACCTGCTCTTGGGAAATAAGGCAGGGCAAGTGACTGAGGTGTCAGTGGGAGAGCACTTTGGGGCCAGTGATCATAATTCTATTAGTTTTTAAATAGTGATGGAAAAGGATAAACCAAATCTAAAAGTTAAAGTTCTAAATTGGAGGAAGGCCAATTTTTGCAGTACGAGGCAAAAACTTTCAAACGTTGACTGGGGGTAATGTTCACACGTAAAGGGATTGCTGGAAAATGAGAAGCCTTCAAAAATAAGATAATGACAGTCCAGAAACAGTATATTCCTGTTAGGGTGAAAGGAAAGGCTGGTAGGTGTAGAGAATGCTGGATGACGAGAGAAACTGAGATTCTTGGCCAAGATAAAGAAGGAAGCATATGTCAGGTACAGACAGGATAGATCGAGCAAACCCCTAGAAGACTATAAAGGCAATAGGAGTATACTTAAGAGGGAAATCAGGAGGGCAAAAGGGGGACATACATAAATAGGGTTAAGGAGAATCTAAAGGGATTCTATAAATACATTAAGGACAAAAGGATAACTAAGGAGCAAATCGGGCCCCTTAAAGATCAGCATGGCTGCCTACGTGTGGAACTGCAGGAGATAGAGGAGATACTAAACAATTATTTTGCATCAATGTTTGCTGTGGAGAAGGATATGGAAGATGTAGTACAAGGGGAAATAAATAGCAACATCTTGAAAAATGTATATATTACAGGGGAGGAGATTCTGGGTGTCTTAAAACGTGTAAAGGTGGATAAGTCCCCAAGACTTGATCATGTTTATCCTAGAACTCTATGGGAAGCTAGGGAAGTGATTGCTGGGCCCCTTGTTGAGATATTTGTGTAATCGATAGCAACAGGTGAGGTGCCATAAGACTGGAGGCTGGCTAACGTGATGCCACTATCTAGGAAAGGCAGTAAGGACAAGCCAGGGAACTATAGACCGGTGAGCCTGATGTCGGTGGTGGTCAAGTTGTTGGAGGGAATCTTCAGAGGCAGGATTTACATGTATTTGGAAAGGCAAGAACTGATTAGGGATAGTTAACATGGCTTTGTGCATGGGGAATCGTGTCACATTAACTTGACTGAGTGTTTTGAAGAGGTAACGAAGAGGATTGATGAGGGCAAGGCAGCAGACATGATCTATGTGGACTTCAGTAAGATTTTCAAAAAGGTTCCTCATGGTAGACTGGTTATCAAGGTTAGATCTTATGGAATACATCTCATGGAAAACTGGCCACTTGGATACAGAACTGGCTTGAAGGTCGAAGACAGAGGGTGTTGGTGGAGGGTTGCTTTTCAGACTGGAGGCCTCTGATCAGTGGTGTGCCAAAAGGATTGGTGCTGGGCCCAATACCTTTCATCATTTATGTAAGTGATTTGGATGTGAACATAGGAGGTATGTTTGATAAGTTTGCAGATGACATCAAAATTGGAGGTATAGTGGATAGTGAAGAAGGTTTCCTTAGAGTACATCAGGATCTTGATCAGATGGGCCAATGGGTTGAGGAGTTTAATTTACATAAACGTGAGGCATTGCATGCTGGAAAGACAAATCAGGGCAGGACTTACACAATTAATGGTAAGGTCCTGGATGGTGTTGCTGAATAAAGAAACCTTGGAGTGCAGGTTCATAGTTCTTTGAAAGTGGAGTTGCAAGTAGATAGGATAGTGAGGGCAGCGTTTGGTATGCTTTCCTTTATTGGTCAGTGCATTGAGTACAGGAGTTGAGAGATCATGTTGTGGCTGCATAGGACATTGATTAGGTCACTACTGGAATACTGCATGCAATTCTGGTCTCCCTTCTATAGAAAGAATACAGTGAAACTTGAAAGGGTTCAGAAAAAATTTACAAGGACGTTGCTGGGGTTGGAGGGTTTGAGTTACAGGTAGGGACTGAATAGGCTGGGGCTATTTTTCCTGCAGCAACAGAGGCTGAAGAGTGACCTTATAGATGTGTATATAATCATGATGGGCATGGATAGGGTAAATAGACAAGGTCTTTTCCCCAGGGTGGGGGAGTCTAAAACTAGAGAGTATAAGTTTATAGTGAGAAGGGAAAGATTCAAAAGGGACCTAGGGGGCAACTTTTTCACAGAGGAGGTGTATGGAATGAACTGCCAGAGGAAGTGGTGGAGGCTGGTACAATTACAACATTTAAAAGACATCTGGATGGGTATACAAATAGGAAGGGTTTAGTGGGATATGGGCCAAATGCTGGCAAATGGGACTAAATCTATTCAGGATATCTGGGCGGCATGGATGAGTTGAACCGAAGGGTCTGTTTTGTGCTGTGCATCTCTATGACTCTATGACTCTACAATCCTGGTGAAGAGAAACACTAGAGGCTGGATATCTTGATAGGTTGAATGAAGCATTCCTACCAAAGCTGGTATTTGAGGCTGGACAAGACAGATGGGCAGAAAGTTTCTTTTGAAGTAAATAAATCTGGTGAGCCTCAAATCAATTTAACATCTGATCCCACAGCAAACATCTGCCCGCAGTGCTACAACTGCTGGTGATTTCAATTAGAAATTATTAGGATTATGGGATAGATACAGATAAGGAAAAGCACCCAACCAGAACACAATACAATAATCCCATTGTTGCAGCCAATTCATCCGGAATTGATTTTAAAGATTTTAACCAACATTTCTTTCCCAAAATCTATTCTAAAAAATGATTTATCTGGGCGCAAGGAAGAATTGATATCAGTCTTGAATGTATCAGTTATTGGTTTGAGGTTCACTGTTCTGTTTGATCTCTGAATATTCTGTAGATAATCTCTGCTGCATTCCCTCAGGAGCAGAAACCCGGGTGATTGACAGGGTTCTGAAATTAATTGTCCTCCCCAAATCTGATATATCAAACAGATATTCCTTTCCCATTGGTACCTGCTCATAAGCTTAATTGAGGACTTTGGAGGGTTTGAGCTAGAGGAAGAGGCTGAGTTGGAGCATTGGAGGCCGATGGGTGACCTTACAGAAGGTTATAAGATCATGAGGGGCATGGATAGAGTGAATAGTCAAAGCCTTTTCCCCAGGGTAGGGAAGTTCAAAACTAGAGGGTTAATATTTAGGGTGAGAAGAGAAAAATTTAAAAGGGACCTAAGGGGCAGCTTTTTCATGCAGAGGGTGGTGCGTTTATGGAGTGAGCTGCCAGAGGAAGTAGTGGAGGCTGGTACAATTACAACATTTAAAAGGCATCCGGATGGGTACATGAATAGGAAAGGTTTAAATGAATATGGGCCAAGTGCTGGGAAATGGGACTAGATTAATTTAGGGATATCTGGTCGGCATGAATGAGTTGGACGAAGAGTCTGTTTCTGTGCTGTACATCTCTATGACTCTGCAACTGTTATTTTGCCTCCTTTTATTTTCCCCACCCTCTGGTTTGGTGCCCAAGAATGTTATAGAAACTGATGTCATAAAAAATAACCAATATTCTGGTTTGTATTGTGCCTTTTTCTACAGGGAAGAGTCGAAAGCTTTAATTTCATGCTATCCTGCTCAATATTTTTCATTCTTATCTGCTATAACTATCCTCAAACAAGGTAGGAATGATCACCGTCAAAGCAAAAATATTAATATAAGTCGAAGAAGTAAATGTGAGATATCAGACAAATTGTTAAAAGCGGATGCTTTCTCTTTCCGGACAGATGGGTTTTAGAAAAATGCAAACAAATCAAATGTGTAATTTTTCCAAGTGACTGGCTGTCAATTTGATCAAACAGCTGAGCAAACAGCATATCAGTGCCAGGGCCATTGTTGTTGCTTCTTCAGATTGAATAAAGCAGATGTAAAATATGGAAGTGCCATCTGCTTAAAAATAGCACAATGACTGTTTATTTTAACATACAATTAACCTACATAGCCTTTTTCCTTGACCCAAGCTGACAGCGCAAAATCATTCACTCAATTTTACTTGTGTTTTTCTTTTAAATTTGATTCTCACCTCTTTCTCTGGGTCATCATCCCTCTCTCCTTGTTTCGAGGTATGAACCATTCCCCAGCCAGTTAGCAGCTTGTTATCAGTCTTTACCAAATCTGCCCATCAATGGTCTTCTAGGAATTTTCTACAGCTCACTTCAAGAGTAATTTTCTAATTACATCATGGTCAAGGCAATGCACCATTTTACCGGGCATATTGGTTCAACACTGGCTGATATTGGGAAATTTGACCCCATATCATTAGAAGTTAGAGGTGTCTCCTTACTTCAGTAAATGCCCTCTATTGCACGGAGTTATAATTATTGGGAAACAGTAAGATTGATAACTGTTTTCAAACATATTCAAAGCTCTATTAATTGTCATTCTTTTATTATGTTGTAACTTGCATGTTTTGCACTTCTTATGCACTTTATGCCACCCTGTCCACGATCATGAAGATTGTGCTATCCATGTAGCACCCTTGGTCCTAGAGGAGTGATGTCTCATTTTTACTGTATCAGTAGTATGTGGTAGAAATGACAAATAAAAGCTACTCTGCATCAATTTTCCACCGTGGCTTCTCCATTACCATATAGTTCACTCTTCAATTGGATTTTCTAAAATGCATCACCTTTGCATTTGTCCGGATTGAACTCCATCTGCCATTTCTCTGTCCATCTCTCCAATCTATCCATATTCTACTGCATTCTCTGACAGTCCCCATCACTATATGCTACCCCACCAATCTTGGTGTCATCTGTAAACTTGCTAATCAGACCACCTATACCTTCCTTCAGATCATTTGTGGATATCACAAACAGCAGTGGTCCCAACACAAACCCCTGTGGAACACCACCAGTCATAGTTCTCCATTTTGAGAAACTCCCTTCCACTACTACTCTCTGTTTCCTGCTGCCCAGTTCTCTGTCCATCTAGCTAGTACACCCTGGACCCTATGCAACTTCACTTTCTCTATCAGCCTGGTTCCTATGGGGAACCTTATCAAACGCCTTACTGAAGTCTATACATATGACATCTACAGCCCTTCCCTCATCAATCAACTTTGTCATTTCCTCAAAGAATTCTATTAAGTTGGTAAAACATGACCTTTCTAGCACAAAACCATGTTGCCATTGCTGATAAGCCCATTTTCTTGGTGGAGGGGCTATTACAAACAGTACTGGGACCATGTGTTCTGTCCCTGACCCTACAGCAGATACTAGAAATCAGAAATAAAAAATGGAGAATGCTTAAAATACTCAGCAGGTCAAGCAGCATCTGTGAAGAGAGAAACAGAGTAAATGGTTTCGGGTCAATGGCCTTTTGTCAATACTGCGAATAGTCACAGATGCAACAGATGTTAAGCCAAGACAGAATCAGACGTGAGTGGATGATGGAGATGGGGTGGCAAAGGAGATTAATGGAAGTTCAAAGAACCATTCATCATTTTTTAATTAAACATTATAGAGCCTCCCAGACACAATACTGAGCTTAACAAAAGTATTTATTTCTTTAATAAAATTATACAATGGACAGCAGGTGCTGGAGATCTCATAGAGCCATAGAGTCAAAGAGATGTACAGCATGGAAACAGACCCTTCAGTCCAACTCATCCATGCCGCCCAGATAGCCCAACCCAATCTAGTCCCACCTGCCAGCACCCTTCCTATTCATATACCCATCCAGATGCCTTTTAAATGTTGCAATTGTACTAGCCTCTGGCAGCTCATTCCATACATGAACCACCCTCTGTGTGAAAAAGTTGCCCCCTAGATCTCTTTTATATCTGAAACAAAAACAGAAATTGCTGGAGGAATTCAGCAGGTCTAACAGCACCAGTGGGGAGAAAGCAGAGTTAACGTTTCAAGTCTGATGACCCTTCATCAAAACTGGTAGGAACTAGGAAAACAACTACCTTTTCCAACTGTGAAGAGTTACTGGATTCAAAACATCAACTGTGCTTTCTCGCCACAGATTCTGGCAACTTCTGTTTCTTTTTCTGTTATAATGAGCACTGGAGATCAAATTGAAACTGAGGTTAATTGCGTTATAGCCTGTGATGTGGAGAAGTTTCAAATTGGTGCTGGTCAGAACTGTGGGGTTAGCTTTACCATGCTTCTGACTTGGCATCTGCATCTTTCCCCCTTACTTTGCAATATAATTGAGAGTTCTTTTGGATGTCAAATGATTTTGAATAAATAAATTTGCCCCTACTGGTGTAATTCAGGACAAAGAAAAGCGCTAATGCTTTGTTTGGTACTACTTTTTGTCAATGCGTGTGATATTATATAGGCAGTTCACACAACTACCCGCTGCAATGACACATAATATGCTTGGATAAGCTGTGTCTCAGTACAACTGATATATCAACACCACAGCTCACTTTAGACAAAAGCACAGCATAATAGTTCAGTCAAAAAAAAATTGTGTGTGTAAAGTAGTTGCAGACACCACTGTATAATTTTCATCTGCTTGGATTTGAATGTTAATGTCTTTCTACACTGATTTGTAAATGAGGTTGGAGATTGACATTTGAGCCTCTCAGGTAACAATGAAAGCAGAGTTCTGAGACCAGATGAAAGAGAAAGACTGAAAGGAGATTTGACACGTTTCCCTCCCGCTGTTTAATAAGTGGTATCTGCCTCCTTCCACAACCTTCACAAAATGATGTTACTATTGGCAAGTACTCCCGTTTTATGGTGCAGCTCATTAACCTTTCCGATTCCAAGAAGAATGTTTGATCCCACCACGAGGCATGAAACTTCCAGATACAATTTGACAAGCACTTGCCTGAACTTGTTAGATGCTCTGTTCTTTCTTCTTTGAAGGTGGCCCTGTTTACAGACTTACTTTGAGATTTAAAATTCACTGGTGTGGACAAAGTCGTAGCTTTTTGCAAATCAATTGTGAATTGTTTCTGCGATTCCCAGTGAATCATTGTATGGAGAAAGACAGGCTTATTTCAGGGTGCATAGTCATAGAGCCAGAATTGAAAAGGATCAGCAATTTATTCATACTTATGTGTTTATGCATTTTTCACTAAGAGTAAAGCTTCATCAAGCTAAAACTTCAACTCTGTTAACAGCGGGCTGCATAACAATAATTGTGGCAACCTTCGAGACCGATTTCTCCTGCTTTTAAATGTGGCCAAATTACTTACTACAATGGTCCATACAATACTACAGCACTACTAATGGAATAAATTATTCCAAGGCACTTTGTAGAAGTGTTATAAAAACCACTTTAACACCAAAGTGGTATTAGGGAAAATGGCCAAAAACCTGGTTAATGTGGTAGGTTTTAAGAAACAGTCTAGAGGGGGAAAGAAAGGTAGAGAGTTGGAGTGAAAATACCAAATGCTGGAGATCACAGTGGGTCAGGCAGCATCCAAGGGGAGAGAGCAAGCTAATGCCTTCGAGTCAGGATGACCTCTTTTTTGATTTCAGTACGGATTCCAACATCTGCAGTAATTTGCTCCTATGGACAGTTGGAGTGATTTGAAGTGAAAATGATGTGAGGTGCCGGTGTTGAACTGGGATGGACAATGTTAAACATCACGTAACACCAAGTTATAGTTCAACAGGTTTATTTGGAAGTACTATCTTTTGGATGTCTAGTTACCTGATGAAGGAGCAGCACTCCGAAAGCTAGTGCTTCCAAATAAACCTGTTGGACTGTAACCTGGTGTTGTGTGATTTTAACTCTGAAGTGAGAAGACAGAGCTTTGGTTTGAGGGACTGTGGTCAGCAGTGATGGAGTGATTAAAACTGGAGGCATTCAAAAAGTCACAATTAGATGAAGCACAGATATCTTGGAGGGTTCTGGGTCTGGAGAAGATAAAAGAGATAAGGAGAGGTAAAGAGAGAGCAGTTTTTCGAAACGAGGATTACAATTTCAAAGTGGAGAAATGTTGCTGCAAGAGCACATTGCATTCAGTCTGTAACTCAGCGCTGCTCTCTCAGTGCACTCAGCACCAATCCAGATGCCCACAGCATTACCTTGCCTTCCTGAGTCTTGGCATCTCAACCCTTTGGCAGCACACTGGTTCAGTAATTGGTACTGCTGCCTCACAGCACCAGGGACCTGGGTTCAATCCCAGCCTTGGGAAATTGTCTGTGTGGAGTTTGCACATTCTCACCGTGTCTGTGTAGATTTCCTCTGCTTTCCTTCCACAGTCCAAAGATTGGCAGATCAGGTGGATTGACCATGCTAAATTGCCTGTGGTGTTCAGGGATGTGCAGGCTGGGTGGGAAATGCAGGGATAGAGTAGGTGAGTGGGTCTGGGTAGGATGCTCTTTGGAGGTTTGGTGTGGACTCAATGGGCTGTATGGCAGGTTTTCATACTGTAGGGATTCTCTAGAGCTTAAAGGCTTGCCTTGCTATTTAGCACAGACACCAAGCTAGGAATCTCGTCATGTTTCTCAGCAGAGATTAATCAAAGGGATTAACATATTACTGTAGAACATAGTGCTATGTTAAATAAAAAGGCAACTTATTGTCCTTAAAGTACTTTAGTGCAGAGGGATCTGGGTGTTCTAATTATTAATCATAGAATGTTTGTCATAGAGTCATAGAGATGTACAGCACAGAAACATACTCTTGGTCAAATTTGGCCATGCCGACCTAGATAGCCTAACATTATTTAGTTCCAATTGACAACATTTAGCCCATATCCCTCTAAACACTTGCTATTCATCCCATTCAGATGTCTTTTAAATGTTGTAATTGCATCAACCTCCACCACTTCCTCTGGCATCTCATTCCATATACCCACTACCTGTGTGAAAAAGTTGCCCCTTAGGTTGCTTTGTATACAGAGACAGGTGATAATAAGGTGGTCAAATGGAATTTAGAATGTATTGCTAAAGGGATGGACTATAAAAGTAGGGTAATTGTTGTTCAATTAAACAAGGCATTGTTGAGATTGCATTTGGAATACTACGCACAGTTTTAGTCCCTTTACTTGAGGAAGGACATAATTGCATTGGAGGCTTTTGGCAGAAGATTGACTCCTTAGATGAAAAGGCTTGTTTTCTGAGGAGTGGTTGTGCAGTTTGGAAGGATGAAAGGAGATGTAATTGAGGGATATAAGTTGCTAAAGGAAATTCACAAAATAGATCCAGAGAGGACTTTTCTCCTTGAGGCCAATCTAAATGAGAGATCATAGTTTTAGATTAATGGCTGACAGATTTAACAGAAATTAGGAGGAATTATTTCTCAAAAGGGTCATGAATCTGTAGAATGACTCCAGAGTACATTGGATATTAGTACATTAAATAAATGTAAAGAGAAGATAGACAGATATTTAAGGGTAATAAGCAAAAGGGTTATTTGGAGTGAGCAGGAAACGGAGCTGTGGCCAAGCTGATATCAGCCACGATCATATTCAATGGTAGAACCAGCTCGAGGGTCGAATTGCCTACACCTATGTTCTTGTGTTCTTATGTCAAGTTCATACTTAGTTGCTATATGCCTGTGGCAAACACACTGTGTGCCTCCATCAAAAGACTCAAAGAAGCACCCTGGGGTGGGGAGTCCAGAACTAGAGGGCATAGGTTTAGGGTGAGAGGGGAAAGATATAAAAAGGGCCTAAGTTGGTGCGTGTATGGAATGAGCTGCCAGAAGAAGTGGAAGAGGCTGGTACAATTGCAACATTTAAAAGGCATTTGGATGGGTATATGAATAGGAAGGGTTTGGAGGGATATGGTCAGATGGTGGCAGGTGGGAATAGATTGGTTTGGGATATCTGGTCAGCATGGACGGGTTGGACAGAAGGGTGTGCTTCCGTGCTGTACATCTTCAGTTTCCTCACACAGTTCAAAGATGCACAGGATAGCTGGATAGTCCATGCTAAATTGCCTAGAGTGTCCAGGGATGTGCAGGCGAGATCAATGAGCCATGGGAAATGTAATGGTTGGGGAGCAGGATAGGATGTTCTTCAGTGGGTCGGTGTGGACTTGATGGGCTGAATGGCCTGTTCCCGCACAATAGGGATTCTAGATTCAATGAGCAGCAGAGCACTCATTGAAGTGAGGTACTTGGCATCATGAGCCAGCCCTTTGCACTCCTTGTTACAATGGTCTATGGAGGTGTGTATTCAGTCATCATAAGTAAGGGATGCAGTTATTGGCTTGTGCCCTTGTGAAAAACCTGTTCAGATCCTTATGTTTCCCGTATAGCTTCTTTGAAATTGTGGCTGGCAGACTCAGTCACAGCATGTCTGGCTGTCACTGTTGCTGTGGTAGAAGAGGATTAGATCCATCAGCCAACGCTGGACCAGCAGCATTCTGCTGGGGAAGTCAAAAAACCTCTACAATATGAAGTCAGAGGTCTTGATGCATTTGTAGGTGATGATGGAGAGATGTCACACAGGTTTCCTAGGATGGACCACCCACTGCTTCATGGTCCAAATGCCATTCCAGCAGAGTTCAGTCAGCATCCGGGGTTATCTCAGCCCGAGCCAGTACAGCACCCCTTGCATTCGGGGACCGTCAGGATCTGTCAGAGACATAGGATGGCGGAGTCTTTTAACCTTAATGCCATTTGCCCCGGAAGCATGGGTGCTGTGCTGGCTTGGGCTGAGGATATCCCGAGACAGTGTGACTGAACTCTACTGGAATTGGACATGAACCTTGAAGTAATGGGTGGTCCATCCTGGGAAACCCATGTGAGATCTTGCCATCATCATCTACAAATGCATCAAGACCTCTGACCGATGACATTTGTGCCAGATTACATTTTGTTTCCCCACGGCAAGGTCAGTACTACAGCCCGGGTAGTAGGTGTCAGGAAACTTGCTGATCTCCTCAGGTCCACACGTCACAATGAGATGGCCATGAACCACTCTGTGGAATGGATCAACAGAAAATAATTCCATTCCATCGATGTGCAAGTGATCTGTGATCAACAGTACCACTTCTTAGAGATTTGTACTTGGTACCCTGGGACCTGCTATGACTTGTTCACCGCTGGGAACTCTTGTGTTCCTGTTGCAATTTGAGGGTCCAGACGCCTTACAAAGTTGGTTACTGGGGAACCAATGGCTACCTATTGTGAAGATGCTGATGCCTCAGTTAGGCAGCCCTATGACTGAGGGGGAACACAAATACAGTGCAGCCCATTCTTCAATCAGGGACATGGTAGAGCAGATGTCAGGCTTGCTAGAAGACTGAAGGTGAGGTTCCTATGCTTTGCTCAGTCTGGTGGGGCCTGCAGTATACCCTGGACAGAGTGTGTTGGATAATCCTGGCATGTTGTGTTCTGTGCAGCTGGAAAAGTCAAAGAGGGAATATGGTGGATGTTAAGAAACTGGGATAGCAGGAGCAGTCCTCCTCCTCCAAGGAGGATGAGAACATTGAATTTCAGAAATATCACCTCGTGCATGACAGTAACATTGGGTACTGTAAATCAGACAATCCTTGACTGATACCTGATCCAGTGGATGGGAGCTGGGTGTGTGATCACTCATTGAGTGTTAAATGCTTGATCCTCCACATGCAAACAGTTTGTCATGAGAGAAAAGCAGCTTCTGTTTGATGTTTATTTTCTTGGTGTTTGTAAATGAAAGTTAATGTATTGAATCATTTGAAGGCTTCCTGCATTTGATTTCCCCATATTTAACAATAAGAAGGTGCTAGGCTCCTTTGGGCATTGGAGGAAGTGTAGTATAGAGTGTGAGAGGATAGAAACGTGATTGCAAACCAGTGAGATGTGTGATGGGGCACCTAAACAATAAATTAGATCTGAATGTGCAGTCAGATGTGCCAGGAAGTACCAGCGGTGCCACCTATGTGCAGTGAGGACTGCCCATTTGTGGCTGCTGTCAAAGAGTGTGGTGCTGGAAAAACACCGCCAGTCAGGAGAATCGACATTTTGGGCATAAGCCCATCATCAGGAATGAGGGGCTGATGCAGGGCTTGTGCCCAAAATGTTAACTCTCCTTCTCCTCAAATGCTCCTTTACTAGCTGTGCTTTTCCAGCACCACACTCTTTGACTTTGATCTCCAGTATTTCCAGTCCTCATGTTCTATTTGTGGCTGCTGTGTCACACTGGTGAACATGAAGGGTAACTCTGGAGAGTCAATGCTTAATCAGGTTGACATATCTCCACAGAGGTCAGTGTCCTGTCACCAAGTCACTCCTTATTTACATATGCACAGTACATGGGCTCTGACCAGTTTACTCAGAGCCAGCCCCTGACCAGCTTTAGAAGGTCCTGTTTATTTTTTTTTCCTTTTTTTATTTTATTAAACAATTACAAAGAGTTTACAGAAAAACAGTTAACATTTACAGCTACATACAAGAGACAGCAATTTTACAAGGGAGAGGAGCAGTAAAGCCAGGCCCCAAACCCTACCGTTCAACCAGTTTACAGGGAAATGAGGACAAACCTCAAATCCCAGTTTCAAACATGAAAAGACACCAACAATTTGTACATGAAACAATCCAGTTACATAGGAAAGTGCAGACAATACAGACCCAGCAAGCGCAAAGCTCCTGTTTATTTTTTTCTTCTTGCACGTGTGCGCACACGCGCACGCACACCCAACTCTCAAAAGGGAAAACACCCAAGTGGCCAGTGACAAGCAATAAACTGGCATTGAGCGATTTGAACATAGTACTCATCAGTCTCATACCAAGGTTGAAACTGAATGGGGGCTGGCAACACAGCTGAGAACACTCCAGTTTATTTTTTTTTATTAACCCCCACACTATCACCTAAGTGCGGTAGTGCTTATTTTTTCCCCAGCACCCATGATGTGTGTGTATACGTGTGAGACACAGTGAAAGACACAAAGTGCACGAATCTTTATTCAAATACCACCACCAGGGAGATAGGAAAACACCCGGGTGGCCAGTGACAAACACTGCCCTTAAAGCTCCTGTTTATTTTTGTTTACTTTTTTTTTCTTTTCTTTTTTTAAATTTAACCCCCACACTACCACCTAGCTCCTGTTTATTTATTTATATATTATTTTGCAGGTGTGAGACACCGTTAAATTATATATATATATATTAATCTTTTTTTTATGAGAATTTTTAAAAAATATATTAAAAGCTCCTGTTGATATTTGTCAGCCAGAGCTCCCTATTGGTCCCAGGTTAACAACCCTAGTCAAGGATTTTAGAGTCATTGCGATCCACCTGACCCTTGTTCCAATCATTATATCCTTCCCCCTCTAAATCCTGGGATGTTTGCCTGTTTTTTTTCTTGTAGCTTCTCCTGAGACATTTTCACCTGCAGGTCTGGTTCCTCTGACTCTGACTTACACACGGGTGGGATGTACTGGACTGCATCCGATCTCTTACATCCGGAGCATTTTGGGAGAAATTCCTTTTCTTCTTCAAGTGGTAACAGTCTGGAGGCTGTATCCATCTTGGACTCGGAGATTTATTTGGCACTGCAAGGAAGGGGAGAAACCACAGTTTCTGACAGGCCTTCTGGCTGTTCTGAGGGGCCAGGAATCTCCCTCCTATTGAAAGGATGTTGTGAAATTTAAATGGGTTTAGAAAAGATTTACAAGGAAGTTTCTGGGGTTGGAGGGTTTGAGCTACAGGGAGTGATTGAATAGTCTGGGGCTGTTTTCCCTGTAGTGTTGGAGACTGAGGGGTGACCTTATAGAGGTTTATAAAATCATGAGGGGCATGGATAGGATAAATGGATAAATAGACAAAGTCTTTTCCCTGGGGTGGGGGAGTCCAGAACTAGATGGCATAGGTTTAGGTTGAGAGGGGAAAGATATAAAAAAGGGCCTAAGGTGCAACTTTTTCACACAGAGAGTGGTGCGTGTATGGAATGGGCTGCCAGAGGAAGTGGTAGAGGCTGGTACAATTACAGCATTTAAAAGGCATTTGGATGGGTATATGAAATAGAAGAGTTTAGAGGAATATGGACCAAATGCTGGCAAATGGGACTATAATAGGATAGGATATCTGGTCTGCATGGACAAGTTGGTCCAAAGGGTCTGTTTCTGTGCTGTACATCTCAATGACTCTGTGACTCCCTGATTGATCCAGGTTAACAACCCCAGTCAGAGATCTCCTACTCTACACAATCCACTCATTACACAGTTGTATGTTTAGTGATGAAAGATGGCATCAGTGTCAAAGATGCTGGGATATCTTGGCAGTGTAGAGTTCTTCCAACCACTATGAGCAGTACAATCAGGATGAGAGGGGCACTGAGGTAGGGTAGGTCATTGATGAGGTGGAACTTGGAATGATTGTGTGCAAAAACTCAGTCAACCTTGCGGAGAGAAAAAAAAACTGCTTGAAACTCAAACAAATGTGACATTTTGCCAAAATACGGTAAGATTCAGCCTAGTGTTTGTGACATTAAAACTGACTGGATCAATAATTCAAAATAACAAAATATGTTCAGAGATGCTGAGAAATATTGGCAATATTATGAAGAGTCTCATTTAGTTTGTGATTTACTAATTTTGCACAATTCTTGTGAGGAATTTTATTGAATTTCAAGTAGCAATTGACACACTGTTTCAAGTTGATAATGCTTTCACCAGAAACTGAGTAATACCATATGATAAACATGTTGATAAAAAGAAAATTCATGAATGCTGCAAACCAGCTCACCCCTCCAAGAAAATTGTAATGCATTCAAATCAGGCAGGTTACAGGGATGGGTCTGGGTGGGATCCTCTTTGGAGGGTCTGTGTGGACTCGATGGGCTGAATGGCCTACTTCCACACTGCAGTCTCTGCATTTGAAAGATTAACTGTTTGATTGAGGACTCATATATTGTGGGCAGCATGGTGGCTCAGTGGTTAGTACTGTTGCCTCACAGTGCCAGGGACCCGAGTTTGATTCCCGCCTCGGACAACTGTCTGTGTGGAGTTTGCACATTCACCCTGTGTCTGCGTGGATTTCCTTGGGATGCTCTGGTTTCCTCCCACAATCCAAAAATGTGCAGGTCCGGTTAATTGGCTAAATTGCCCGTAGTGTTACGTGCAATAGTCGAAGGTAAACATGGGGTGGGTTACTCTTTGCAGGGTAGGTGGGGACTTGTTGGGCCGAAGGGCCAACTGTAGGGAATTACAATTAGATTCCATATTGTAGGGAATCTAATCTAAATGGTAGCCATGAAGTTCTGGGATTTACACATTAATGAATCAAAACCTGCATCCTCATTCTAAGCGATTAAAAACGTAACAGCAATCTAGGTTTGTTCAATACATTGCATCCATTGTATAACACTTTGATTTTTTACGATAAGTTTTATGTACTATGATCCTGCCCCACTGACAAAGGAGCAGTGCTCTGAAAGCTTGTACTTCCAAATAAACCTGTTGGACTATAACCTGGTGTTGTGCGATTTTTAACCTCATCATTCTCTTAAAAATGTTTAAACTAGCTGATTCTTGTGGTGCAGCAGTAGTGCCTCCTATCTCTGAGCTAGGAAGGTCAGGTTTCAATCCCACCAGTTCCAGAGGAGAGTAATAACAAGTTGTGGGTGACAGCAATAACAGGTTGATTAAGAAATATAAAGATGTTAACCAAGCTGCTATGCCATTCCATTATAGTTCCTTAATTCTTATTTTAAGTGAGTTGTGCTAAAGAGGGTTAAAGATAGCAGAAATGCATTGCTTCTGGTTAACATGTGATACATAAATGTGTGATAACGTTTAACCAATTAAAATGTTAACAGCATCTCAATCTCAGACAAGGTCAGTTCACTAAATACTCTCCAGCCTGTCCTATTGCATCTGATTGAATGGTTCAAAACTGCCACCTTCTTTCTATAGGTGTTTCTGTGGTGAATGTACTAATGATGCACTGAAGAGAAATAACTTGCATTTATAATTTCTTATGCTATCTTGGAATATGCCATTCTTTTATTTTGACAAGTGTCACAACAAATGCACAAATCTTGTGCTTATTAGACTTTATATTTTCATGGACTCCTTCATTAGATCAATTAACATAATGATAATATCAGTCATGTGATCAGTATGTGATCCCACCTTTTTGCAGGTATTGTTATTAGAGATCACAATCCAGGTAGATACAGACAATTTGGCTTTTGCAAAGTTCATTACAATTGGTTGGTACGTGTTCAAGATTGACAGGCTGTGTAAAATCTTTGTTGCTTTATGGTATTAGGAGGCGAAAATAATGTTTTGTCTATTTCATGCTGAATTTCAAAAGAACTGACACATCATTGACAGAAGTCTTTGTATGAGGTGCCTTGTTACCATTTGACATCACCTATTCTATTCACCTCATTCACTTTTATTGCCTATAGCCTGTAATAAAGGCTCGTCTTACTGCCCTGTCACAATAATGCTCCAGTGTTGTGCTCCACACTGAATGGCCCCAATTGTCACAAACGGATAGTCAGCAAATAATACTCACTGAACCTCATTTGCATCTTATTTACATGATGTCCCCCTTCTGGGGAAGTTATGGTTGCAGTAAATGATAACAGTGTTCCACTTAATTCCAATTTATAGCACTTCCAGTTAATGACTCCCAACTGCTCAATGGCTCTTTTGTTGTTTAGATATAACACAACATATTTTAAGCCTATTAATCTTGCTGGATTTGAACATTGAGCAGTGTTGATCAGCAATGAGCAGTGAAGAGCTAAGCAGCAATATCTTGTCAGATTCGGCCTTGAAATGGACTGGTCTTCTTTCTATTTGGAGGTTTATTTAGTTTAGACAGGAAGTGTAATCAATGGAATAACTAAGTGATCCTAAATCAAAGGAGAGATAATCAGTGCCCAGTTTGGTTTTCTTGTTCCTCTTTCTTTTTACAGAGTAGATAGAGTATTATATGGAATAAAGAAAATAAATCTGGAACATTACATAGAACTAAACAGTGAGGTAGACTCACAAATTCAAAGTGCTTACAGCAGAATTAAAGACGCATGTTAAGAATTCTTCACAATGGGAAATAAACAAATTGAATTAACTTCTAGGTGAGGAATTAGAGGAAAATTACTTAACTGCAAAGCATCTTCTAGATGGTTGGGTTAAGATAAGTTGAGCAGCATTTCTCACTGTGATTATTTTATCAATTTGGGAAGGTTTTGCAGTCACTGGCGATTTACTGTGTCGCATTGGTGTAGTAAAGGGTTTATCCTGAATTCATCAAAGTTGGTGTCTGACTAGGTGACTTAGAGATCTTTTGTGGAGTTTCTACTAACCTTTATAGGACTGGGGACTTCTGATGCTGCTTTTATGTTGGAATATTTCATGATCAAGTGATGATTATTATGTGTCACTCTCCCTAGAGTCTCCATACTTAGGTATATGTTTCCTTGAAGGTCAATTAGCAGCAATTTAAGTTAAAGAATTTAAACATTGCTCCATTCAAATATGAACCTGTGCTTCACATTTACCTTGATGTGCATCTCAAGCATGTCATAAGTCTTTCATCCAACAGTGTTTCTTTCTCCCAAAATATTGCTAGATTTCATTTCACATGATGTCCAGGGAAACTAAGCACAATCTCTATGGAAACAGAATGCAGTCTCCATGGAAACTGATTGCAATCTCTGTGAGACTGTAATATAAACATTACTGTAACCTCTCCCATTCTGGAGTTAAATGTTTTTACACACTATAGCGCTATTAAACACAGAGTATTTCCCCTGATCTTATGCCATTGAATCAATATGTACATATCTCTTTTTATCATGCAAGATTCTGTTATTTGCATTTTTCATACATTATAATTATACTTTGCTTTTGAATGCTTATCCAATGGTATTACTTTTAACATTTTGAGAGGACAAAGGAGTGTTTTCATCATACCTTCAGGAATGGTGGATTGCTAAGTTCCCAGTTAGGTTTGGAACTGAGTCATTCAGATGTGTGAAATTTCTGACTTTTTGCTGAGGTATTAATATTAGCAGAAGACAATAAAGTTGTTCACTTCTTGAATTGAAGTATTTTGCAATTGTTCTCAGTGCCTTTGAGTTAGGCACCACAATGATCACTAACTTTGACCTCTGTACTGTCGCTCAATTTTCAACCCTGTCTCAGCCCATCTGCAACTGAAAGCCTCATCTATGTAGCTGTTAACTCCACACTGAACAGATAAAGTTTTTCTGGAGCTGAGTTAGCAGGTAGGGGGTGCTGGGAAAATAACAGTGCTGGGATGGCATAATCTGCCACCAGGCATGCTTCCCAGAAGTATGCTGAAAGAAAGATGAGCTGCTGTTGAATGAGGTTGTGCATCAAAGATAAATCTTCTGGCTCCAATTTATTTCTAGATTAGAATCCCTACAGTGTGGATACAGGCCTTTTGGCCCAACAAGTCCACACTGACCCTCCGAAGAGTAACCCACCCAGACCCATTCTCCTGCCATACCTTCACCCCTGACTAATGGACTTAACAATATGGGCAATTTCGTATGGTCAATTCACCTAATCTGCACACCTTTGGACTGTGGGAGGAAACCGGAGCACCCGGAGGAAACTCATGGAGACACAGGGAGAATGTGCAAACTCCACACAGGAGGCTATAATCAAATCCGGGTGTCTGGAGCTGTGAGGCAGCAGTGCTAACTACTGAGCCATCGTGCTGCCCTAGTTAGAGGGCTATTGATGTTTTGTTGCCATTGAAATAATATAGTGTCATAACCTACCCTGTCTTGAGGCTTTGAGTAGGGGTCAGACAAAGCCTGTCTCAACATCTGATGGAACACCACTTACCCTCAGGTGAATGTCTGGTCATTGCTGAACTGCACAACATCATTTTAACTGGGTGAGATTTCTCCATCCCTATTATCTTGTCTAGTTGGGAGAAGGTTCTTGGTTAACCCAATGTCTTGCTCAGCCCGTGAGGCTGTGGGTTTCTTCCAGTCCCCATTTATCCACCCAGCTTGGCAACGTTCTGAATTCCCAATTAAGTCTGGAGAGATGAACTGTGCTGCCCACCATTTGGCTGCATTTCCCTCTATCTCTGTTTCTTCGGTTCTCAGGCCCTGGCTGTCTCTTGATCCTTTGACACTTGTTGCTCTGTGCTTTATGTTTCTGAGCAATTAAACCAGTTTATTCCAACCCTTTTAGATTCTGCTGTCCCCTGCAGAGAATTTGACCCTTGTCCAGCATTCCACACCTTTGCAATGCCTTGCTGAAATGGTTCAAACTGAAGGACCCTCTTCCTTTCTCTGGGAGCAAGGCCGAACCTATTTTGCTCCATTTATGTACTGTTTATTTCCGGTGAGTTGTCTCTTGATCCTATTTACCTTGACAGACTTTAGTTGTGGTGGTTGCTCAGACTGCCTTACAAACCTGACTGGCCTGGGCCTTTGGGTATACTGTGAGTTGATTGTCAGCCAGGTCATCCCTGAGTAAGGAGTTGATCCCTGCTGTTGGAGTGCAGGGGTAATGACTGTGATTAAAGCCCTGACACTAAATCACACAGTGTGGAGGGGAACTGGTATGCACCCTCTGCCCACTTCGTTGACTTGGGCCTTGTGTTTGGGAGAGGGGTTGATGGTTTAGAATCCTCCCTGCCATTAGGATTGGCTGATCCCAGTGCCTCTAAAGCAATTGCGTTGGTCACTCCCCGGAAGGGGCAAGCCTTTCCTGACTTGACAAAATTCCTGCAGCTATCAGGGTGAGTCACCTATCGGACAAACTCTCCACAGGGGTGATAGAATACAGCCAAAGACCGTTGTTGGTTCTGCTGCAGCCACTGCTGGAGTATTTCGCTCAGAGCAGAACTACTTCCCGTGTACCATACCTACTGGTTTTCCTTTTACTTCGGGCCTGGAGAGGTCTATTTGATGACAGTGGGAACACACTAACAACCCGAGTGTTCTCCTTACAAGATTGGGGTGGGCTCCACAATGGTTTACACTCACCTTCTTCCAGCAATATTAGTCGGCTTAATTCGACACAGCTACTCCCTACCATTACAGAGGCAAAATCATCGGTTGGAAGTGATTTGCTTTCACTGGACAGCCCTGCATGGGTTCCTTGTGTGCACCTGAATTGCCAATGAAATGCCTCAGGCATCAGCTCATACACACTAATGATGGCTGCTTTTGACTGTTCATAAACAACAGTCAATTCCAGGGTCAACCCACAGACCTTTGGAGCCTTATCTGCTAACTGACCCTGAATCATGAGGGTCCACATTTCTTGTGCCCGTTGCCTTTCGGCAAATGGTGAAGAAACTCTGTACAGCACCTGCTACGAATTTATGAATGAACCTCAAACATCTCAGGGCTTCAAAGCTTGGTTCTGGGGTGGGAAGACTGAGTTGTTGAGTGGAGAGGATGATGTGGAGGAGCCGGTGTTGGACTGGAGTGGACAAAGGTAAATAACACATGACATCAGGTCATAGTTCAACAGGTTTACTTGGAAGCACTATCTTTCAGAGAGCTACTCCTTCATCTGGTGGTTGTGGAGTGTAAGATCATAAGTCATAGAATTTATTGCAAAAGATTACAGTGTCATGCAACTGAAATGTGGTATAGTTAACAAACCTGGATTTTTAAGTCTTTCATCTTTTTAGAATGGGTTGCAAGTTTCAGTTCTTTAATATGTAAATCCCAGAACTTCTTTTAAGTCACCTTCTCAAGATGACTTAAGGTTTTATAACAAAAGTGACATCTCAGCTCAGATCATGCATTAAAGGCGTGAGGTCAGAGTCTGTCTGCATCCCAATCTTGAGGCAGACCTGTTGTATTTCCAAAGTGGAATTTGCAAAATATATAATGCATTGACTGCCTGCATTGAGTGCCTGCAGATCGTACATTTTTGAGCCAAATAGAGTGGAGAGGAGTTATTTTCAGCAACTTCCCTCTGTCTTAACTGTCTGTCTAAACCTGATTATTCCATTTCCAATGTTTGAAATTGGTAAGACCTTTCCACTTCTCTCTCGTTCTATCTCTGTAAACTCTAACTGCATCCTGTGTTTTGCCAATTTCAAGCTGGTCATGGGGCTGGGTCAGTTCCAGGAGTTAATTCTTGGGCACTCAGCTAGAATGTTGTGAATTTCATTTGTTTTACTTTGCTGGCAAGTTGACTTGTCATTCCCTAAATACAGCTTTTAACTGGTGTGTGCTCAGGGTGGTTAACATTTCAACAATAAATCCATTTTGATCTATACGTGCCTGAATCTAAAAGCACCATTTTTGAATGCTGGAATAAGTTAATTTGCTGCGATACTTTGTTTGTGTTAACGATCATTTTTGCCTCTCGGCTGCCAATTGATTACTTTCATTAAGCAACTGGCTTAGTCTTAAATTTGCACTGTGGTCAGATTTTATGTGCACTCTGGCAAAATTTGGCTTGTATGAAATATTTAATCCCAGATAAGAGGAGAAGTGAACAGAATTATTCTTATTATCCTCTCTCCTGTCTGTAACTAGAGTTGTTGAAATCCCTGTTCTTACTTCCTTTTCCATTTTAGAAATGATGGGTGTTTTCCTTCCCAAATCCTGTTTGTAAAGTTCAAATTTAAAACAACCTAAAGCAAATTCTTTGGGATTAAAATTAAGGAACGTTTATTACTGCATTCCAAACCCAGGGGACGGGCTTATGATATTGGCAGTAGCCCCTTTCATATGAGTTCAGCCGCAGTCAAGTTATTGATGAAGATACAATAGTTAAAGGTTGGAAGTTGGCTCCTTTCAGGGATCAGAACTCTAGGTGAGGTTAAGATCAGATTTTGAACTAAACCTGAAGCTGTTAATTCCTTCAGTGTAACAGACTGATAACTGACCGTCAAAGCTATATAAATAAAGATATGTCATACAAAGCAGCACTTTCTGTCTTGTGACTGGGGCTTCAGGTTGAGATACTCAGCTGATGAGGTTTTTCTTGTGTTCCCTTGCTAGAAACCATTGTGTTTCTTAGCAGATAACTGGAGACATTTGCACAAAGTCACACAATAATGATTTTTCCAACTGATATCCTCTGATCAGAATTGACTAAGATAGATATCTCATCGACTATGGCCTTTGATTTGTCTGGAATGTTCATCAAATACAAAAAGTGTCTTGTACCAGGAGGTAATGAGTCACTTTTATCTTGGTAATTTGTTGGAAACTTCTAGGAATTTCTGTGGTTGACAGTCACCATTTAAAAGTCTGGCAAAAGTCCATTTTAAATAAAGAATTTAACAAGACAACATAGTTTCAAAAAATTGGGATAACTCTCTTCCTGCCCTCTGGACATGACACTGTTACAGACTCCAAGGGAAAAACTTGTGTAAAAACCCAAAAATCTAATGCACTTGGCGAAATTCACAAATCTTTCTCAAGAGTTGTTCCTGCAAACTAGAGGGAAAAATAATGAGTTAAGAATGCCTGACAACACTATTTAGAAGTGTTGAAAACTGGCTTTGCTTTTACCTTTCCAACTTGGTTTGTATTTTTGATAATTGTTTCAATAGGATTTTAAAGGTGTGATTAGACTCGAGACTAGAATGTATGTGAACATTTCAGTGCAGCGCTGAGGGATTCATGTGCTTTTTCTCCTTTGGAAAGTTCTCAGAAGAGCTGACCTCTTCCTCGCTCCCTATAGGACACATATAGACATGGTTCTTCATCCTATGATTAATTTCTGAACAAATCTATTTATCTTGCAGATACATTTTTATTTTATGACCAATGTAAAAAATTGATTTCCTTTTTCCCCACATGCATTGGCATCAATTTAGTTCAATTAAGTTCAATGTAAGGTAGAACATAATCTGAATTTGGCTTAATTGACTTGTGCATTGTATAAGAACATGTTGGAGACCAAGCATTCAAATAAAGCTTTAAAATCATTGCTCCATCTAGAGATGAAAATTAGGATGTTAGCTTATTAAAACTATGTTAAGTATTTTCATTTTGGAAATGAGAAATTCAATATTTGACCGCAGACTACATTGTTAAAGAAGTGCTGGAGAAATACAGTTCTTAACATTTTTAAAGGAATATAAATCTATTTTTTAGCCTGCTGTATTTGTCTGTCCCTACAAGCTATGTTCATTAATATATGTTTGAGTTTAATAGCTTAGTGAAATTAGTGACTGTTAAGCCAGAGACCCAGTTAGTGTTCTGAGTTCAAATCCTGCCATAGCAGATGGTGGAATTTCAATTCAGTAAAAAGTCTGGAATTGAAGAGTCAAATGAGGATCACAAATCCAATGTCAATTGTCAGAAAAACCCGATTCTGGATTAGTGGTGCCGGAAAAGCACAGCAGTTCAGGCAGCATCCGAGGAGCAGTAAAATCGACGTTTCGGGCAAAAGCCCTTCATCAGGAATACAGGCAGAGTGCCTGAAGGGTGGAGAGATAAATGAGACAAAGATGAGGGTGGGGAGAAAGTAACATAGAGTACAATAGGTGAGTGGGGGAGGGGATGAAGGTGATAGGTCTGGGAGGAGGATGGAGTGGGTAGGTGGAAAAGAAGATAGGCAGGTAGGACAAGTCATGGGGACAGTGCTGAGCTGGAAGTTTGGAACTGGGGTGAGGTGGGAGAAGGGGAAATGAGGAAACTGTTGAAGTTCACATTGATGCCCTGGGGTTGAAGTGTTCTGAGGCAGAAGATGAGGCGTTCTTCCTCCAGGCATCAGGTGGTGAGGGAGCGGCGCTGAAGGAGGCCTAGGATCTCCATATCCTTGGCAGAGTGGGGGGGGAGTTTAAATGTTGGGCCACTGGGCGGTGTGGTTGGTTGGTGCAGTGTCCCAGAGATGTTCCCTAGAAAAACCCAACTGGTTGAATAATGTCCTTTAGGGCATCCTTACCTGGTCTGGCCAACATGTGACTCCAGACCCACAGCAATGTGGTTGACTCTTAACAGCCCTCTGGGGCAATTAGGGATGGGCAATAAATGCTGGCCTAGCCAGAGACGCCCTCATCCCATGATGAATAATTTTTAAAATGGGCCAATAGTTTGGAAATTAAGCTGCTTGCAATGCATTATAGAGTTTGAAAATTTCAGTGAAAATAAATCATGAATCATGACATAAATCCTTTACCAGAGCGAGGTAATATTCTTTCCCTATTCTGTATTCACAGCGTATTTCACTGAAAAGATTTTAAACTGACTTTTGTTTTACTTTGTACAGAGACTTTCATTGAGTTCACCTCATACAGTTGTTTTCTTATGCTGCTGTGTTATTTCCCATGTGTAAATTGTCAATGTTGTTTTTACTGCAATGAAATAACACTTCCGCAAGTGGTGAGAATACCAGCTGGAAACCCAGAATCATAAACTGTAAACCTTGCACTGACCCACCACTGCCTGGAGGCATGATGAGCTTTCCCAGTCCATTTTAGGAAAGAGTCCTCACATTGAAGCTTGAGGCAGAGCTGCAACTACCTGTGTGGCTTAACAGGACATTTGTGTGCAGCCAATATCAAATATGCATTGGGGTCTGTTTGACATATTTTAGATTGAACGCAAGTCCCTGTAAACATCAAGGAACAGATTTGATTCAGATTAATGTGTTATTCAGACTTACGACATCACCAAAAAAGCATTCAAATAAATCACACATTCCTGTAACAGTTAGTCATCCCATATTATCAATAGGACAATCAGCGCTGAGTTGAAATCTATCAGTTCAAAGTGCTGCTGGTGATTATTAGTGTGCCAATATATCACATGAGGACCGTTTGCCTTATTACTGTTGTATTTCACCTCCCTCATACGCAGGGATTTAGAACAAACTCAATTCCCTCAGTGTTGTTTATGACATAACTTTGTTCTCAAACATAACATGGGTCAGAATGTCCCAAGCTTGCACTGTGCAGTGTCAAGAGACTGGAAGAATGTCGGGATTGGAATTGGGTTATGTTTTAGTCAAATCATTGAGGAGATTTTCATTAAGCTAGCTTTTCAAAAGATCAAATTTATCTTTGAGCAATGCTACGTTTACTCAGATTGATTCCAGGAGAAAAATGTTGGAAGAAATCTGTGGTCTGTGGGGCTAATTGAACTTCAAAAAAAAGCCTGGAACTTACTGAGAGCCGGTGTTGTAATTTATTTCTGGTAGATTTTGTGATGCTGGATTTTAAATGAACATCAGCTATTAACCCATATGTCGACACTCCTTTGATCCAGGTCTTGATTCAAGGTCTGGGTTCAATGAACTTCTAACCTCCAACCCCCCACAATATTAGACTTGGAAAGCATTCCTCATTGCAATGACAATGTTAGGCAGGATGAGGGTGTGTTACGCAATAGACATATCTCTTTTTGCTTAGTATAGCAACTAATTGGCAGATGCCCAATAAAGGACAAAGAAATCTTCCAATTCTGATGTTGCTGGGTTGCTGATGTTGTTTGTGGTATCTGGTGACTCCGCCTCAAACCAAGATCTTCTGGGTACTGGTTATGCACCTCAGGTGCAATATTTATAAATTCTGAGTTTATTCATCAGCCTACCACTCCATCCCTGACCATTCTAGAAAGATTTTGCCTAAAGTCCTGAAAGAATTATAAGGTCATTGCGTGTGAAGATTAATTAAAATGCACCAAAAATAGCAAGACAACAAACTACAGATAATGTTACACAAGAAAATGAAGATATATTTTTGGTCTGACATACAGGGAAGTTTAATCGAGTATAGAAGTGGCTGGCTCATTTTAGTTTAGCCTCGAATATATTCTTCTCCAGATCTTTTGATTTAAGGGCTTTAGTCATAGCTTTGACTCCATCTGAAGAATGTCTTTTCTTTCTAATAGTTGTAAAGATCCAACGGGAAATGTAAGTGAGCAAAAGTAAACTCTTAATTGTTCCTCAGTACATAATCACACAAAGTTTACATAACTACACTGTACAAAAGTGGCGATCTCACTTCATGGTAGCTGACATGGGAAATAAAAGAATTCTGGAACAAAAATCTTTCTGAACAATAGTCATTGGACTCGAAAGGTTGACTCTGCTTTCTCTCCCCAGATGCTGCGAGACCTCCTGAATTTCTCCAGCAACTTCTGTTATTGTTTCGAATTTCCAGTATCCACAGCTCTTTAGTTTATACAAGAATTCTGGACTTGTTTCCAGCCACCACTACAGAGGTTAAGGTTCATACACCAGAATGCACCAGATTACACAATAGCTGATCTGAACACATCTCCTCCTGACATACTTGGTGGCATAAATGATACATTTTTGCAAATCACTAGAGTAAACAATTAAATTCTGCTAACATTCCTTGACTTGATGAGTGCAAATATTCACATTAAGAAACACCACCTCTCAGGTTGCAGGCTTAGGTTCATAATGGTTCTTGGCTAATTTAAAATATGTAAGATTATTTGCGAAATAATTATTATCCCCGTGACATCCCCCCAAGTTCTCCTGAGCAGCCACTATAATTTTGGTGGAGGATAAGCAGACTCCTGGTGTAAACACCTTCTGATGTTTCACCAATGTTACAGGAAAACCCCGGAGGAAATTTCCAGTAAATGTCTGCAAATGAACCTACAATTTTGTGCCAAATTAAACTGTCAGTGATTTTTGATAAATTGGCGCCAATGTTAGGCAATCCCCTCACTTTCTTCTTGGCTGACATACTGTTTGTCCAGAGTTCCTAGTGCGTAGAATTTATTTTGTTAAACAGGAATTATGGAGAAAGGATAGCATTTTAACTGCAGTAGGTTTTCATAAGTGGATAAAGCAAATAACAAGGAAAGCAGCTACAACCAGTTTCAGTTTGTACCACTTGGTAATCCTTTTTGCTTTAAGTCTTGTGTTCAGGTTTTATTCCACAATTGAATTTTGGATATGATGTTAGCTGGATAAATGAAAGAGTGCAGCCAACGTTACTCTTTATGGAAGAATGTGGAAACGTGCCTTTGTGTTTTGGCAAGTTAGTGAAAAACTTCATAAATTGGCCTAAAGATGTTTTGTTTTTACTTGTCTCTCCCAATAGTTTTCAGCAATGATGGATATAGGTGATGATGCGCAGAATATGTGCTATACAATATTGAACAAGCTTGCTGAACGATTGGTTTTAACTTCTCCATTATCATATGTTCATATAAAAGTCATAGTCATAGAGTTGTACAGTATGGAGCCAGACCCATCGGTCTAACCAGTCTATGCCGACCATAATTCCAAACTAAACTAGTCCCATCTGCCTGCACTTGACCCATATCCTTTCAATCATTTCTTATTCATGTCCTTATCTAATGTCTTTTAGAGGTACCCGAATCCACATCCTCTGGGTGATATTGCACCCAGTTTTCTTCTCACAAAGCAGCTCCAAGATTTTTTTATTTCAAAAAATATACTTTATTCATAAAATAATTTGATGGTCTGTACAGTTGGTCATGCCATACATATGTAAACATTTGCACACAGAGATCAGAATTTATCATTTTTATATACAGGTCTGTACGTTTATCAATCATATATCCATATATTTAGCTGAGGCTTGAGCAGAGCCCAAATGACTGCGAGGGCCCCCTGTTCTTCGTTAGGCAGGCAGATGTTACACTGTGGTCTTTCCCCACCGCGCCTAGGCAGCAGCTGCCCCAAGCTTCAGCGTAGTCCTGGACCTTGGAATGTGCCAGTCTGCAACACTCAGTCGGGGTCAACTCCTTCAGCCCAGAGAGCGTCCTTCACCGAGTTGATGATCCTCCAGGCACAGGAGATGTTCGTCTCGGTGTGCGTCGCGGGGAACAGACAGTAGACCACGGAGTCCCGCGTCATGGCACTGCTCGGGACGAACCTCGACAAACCCCACTGCATTCCTCTCCAGACTTCCTCTGCATAGGCACATTCCAGAAGGCAGCGTGCGGTGCGGCTGAGAGTCCGGGCGTGCATAAAGGTTCTCACAGGCAGAGCCCTTCTCACCACCAGCCAAGCCATGTCTTGGTGCTTGTTGGAAAGTTCTGGCGATGAGGCATTCTGCCAAGTGCCTTTGAGAGTCTGTTCGATAAGATCTGTCCTCTCCTTTTCCCGAAGGGTCTCAAGGACACTACGTGCTGACCACTTCCTGATGGACTTGTGGTCAAAGGTGTTTTTCTTCATAAACTTCTCCACGAAGGACAGGTGATACAGAACGGTCCAACTACTCGGTGCGTTCCGTGGCAGCGAGGCCAGTCGGTGCGTTCCGTGGCAGCGAGGCCAGGCCCATCCTTCGTAACACCGGGGACAGGTAGAACCTCAGTACATAGTGACACTTGGTGTTTGCGTACCGGGGATCCACGCACAGCTTGATGCAGCCACACACAAAAGTGGCCATCAGGGTGAGGGTGGCATTAGGTGTATTTTCTCCCCCGTTGCCCAGATTTTTGTACAGCGAGTCCCTTCGGACCCGGTCCATCTTTGATCTCCATATAAATTGGAAGATGGCCCGGGTGACTGCAGCGGCACAGGTTCTGGGAATAGGCCAGAGCTGTGCCATGTATAACAGCAATGACAGTGCCCCACACCTGATGACCAGGTTTTTTCCCGTGATGGAGAGCAACCGTAGCTTCCATGTGCCCAGTTTCTGCCTCACTTTGCTGATACGCTCCTCCCATGACTTGGCGCACCGCCCCAGCCCCCCCGCCGAACCAAATACCCAGCACCTTCAGGTGGTCGTTCCTGACGGTGAAGGGGATCGAGGACTGGTCAGCCCAATTCCCGAAGAGCATGGCCTCGCTTTTGCCTCGGTTTACCTTGGCCCCCGAGGCCCGTTCAAACTGGTCACATATGCACATGAGTCTGCACACGGACAGCGGATCCGAGCAGAAACGGTGACGTCATCCATGTACAGGGAGGCCTTAACCTGCAGGCCTCCGCTGCCAGGAATAGTCACCCCTCTCAGGCTCGCATCCTTCCTGATGGACTCGGCAAATGGCTCTATGCAACCCTGCCTGATTCCAGCTCCAAGATGTAAATTTTTTTTTTCGAAAATATACTTTATTCATAAATAATTTGATGGTCTGTACAATTGGTCATGCCATACGTATGTAAACATTTACATACAGAGATCAAAACTTATCATTTTTCTACAGGTCTGTACATTTTTTGATCATATGCCCATATAATTAGCTGAGGCGTCAGCAGAGCCCAAATGACTGCATGGGCCCCCTGTTCTTCGTTAGACAGGCAGACTTTACACTGTGGTCTTTCCCCACCGCGCTTTGGCGGCAGCTGCCCCAAGCTTCAGCGCGTCCCTCAACACGTAGTCCTGGACCATGGAATGTGCCAGTCTGCAACACTCAGTCGGGGTCAACACCTTCAGCTGGAAGATCAACAGGTTTCGGACCGCCCAGAGAGCGTCCTTCACCGAGTTGATGATCCTCCAGGCACAGTTGATGTTCGTCTCGGTGTGCGACCCGGGGAACAGACCGTAGAGCACGGAATCCCGCGTCATGGC
>NC_057712.1:13158449-13166509 GCF_004010195.1 Chiloscyllium plagiosum | reverse complement strand
TGTAGGTGACAGTCGGCCAGCAGGAGGCAGTGATCAGAGAAGTACACTGGCTTGACGTCGGTGGATCTGACCGAGAGCGTTCGGGACACAAACAGGTAATCTATCCTTGAGCGGATAGACCCGTCTGCCCGTGACCAGGTGTATCTACGCTGTGCTCCATCTGCAGGGGTGCTGAAGACGTCGTGCAGCTTGGCATCTTTTACTGTGTCCATCAGGGCTCTGGACATGATGTCCAGTTTACTGTCCCCCCCGCCGGATCGTCCATCTGCATCAATGATACAGTTGAAGTCTCCGGCCAGAATGACCGGCCTGGACGTAGCCAGCAATAGTGGAAGCTGCTGCAGGATGGCCAACCGTTCACTCTTACCCACTGGGGCGTACACATTAATCAGTCTTAGGGGAGCATTCCTGTACATGACGTCGGCGACGAGGAAGTGCCCGCCCACCACCTCCTTAACCTCGGAGATGGTGAAGTTGCCTCCTCTCAACAGGATACCCACGGTATCCCACACTCCTGCAGGAACAGGACGTCGGCTTTAATGTTGGCCAGGAAGGCCATGGTAGAAACACATCGCGTAGCCGATTTGATGCTACGCACATTGATGCTGGCAACTCTTATCCCCATTTTAACAGTTTACAAGGTTAACAGTGTCCATTTGCTGCTGGTCTTGCCCCTCTGGGGTAGCTGTGCGCATTCCCGTGGTGACGGCAAACTGCTGGACCCTCCCAGGGCTGAGGTAGCTGTCCGGCTTCACGCTGGAGCCATTTCCCCGCTCTGGTGTCTTCGGGTCAGGCCCAGGGTCCGCAGGGTCCAGTTCTCCATCTGACAGCGGGGCTGTCACAGGACCGCTGCTCCCAGTTACCTGGAGCTGTGGGCCGGTGGGTACCTCGTGGTTCTCACCGGGTGGGGGGAGGCCTTTACCCATCCCCTCAGAGGGATTGTCTTTTCCTGCTTGGGCGGTGCTGCCCTCCTTTTTCCCCACGGCGCTCTGTCTCTTCCTCTGGTGACGACCCTCCTTGCGCCCATCCTCACCGTCGGAAGAGCTGCATGTATCCTCGTCGCGTAGGTGTCGCTTCCCCCCTCGCTGGGTGGCTTTGGGAGGTTTTATCTTCCTGCTTTTCACAGTAATCCAATCCTCTGCTTCCTTTGGTCCCTTCTCTTCCATTTTCTCCGTCTGTCCTGAAGGAGCTTGGATCGGCTGCTGCACCTCCCAAGCTGTCTGCCGTCTGCTCCGCTACAGCCCGCCCTTCCTTCTGGTTGCCTCCAGACACCGTTCCCGTGCTGTTTTGTGGTACCTTGCTGGTCTTGGGCGGTCCACGGCTCGTGTTGCCACCTCCGGCTATCTGTGCGTAGGTGGTGGCCCCTCGTCTTGGGCAGGCTTTGTACATGTGGCCCGCCTCTCCGCACAGATTACAGTTCTTGGCCTAGCTCCAAGATGTAAATGGAGGAGGGTGGGTGTTAAGGCGTGCACCTTAGAATGCCTACCTGTGTTCACTAGGACATTGAACGAGTTCTGTACATGGACCTTTAGATACTCCTTACCCTCCACATCTCTCATGTTCTTTTCACACATTCATGTCCTCCCCCTATTATCCATCGTATCCACTAACCAAGTATCTGCTATGAACAGGATTGATCAGCTTTGTAATAAATAGGGAATTCTTCAAAAATGATCATGCAAATATTGAAATAAACAAACAGCTATTTAAATGTAACCTGTAAAAACATAATCCTTTTTAGGAGCCCTGTTAATCCAAAATTCAAACTCATCATAGAAAAAGACTTCAGACTTATTAAGTATACATAAAAACTGTCAGAATAAACAAATAATCACTAAAAACTAGATAATGAAAACATTATTCTTGCAGAAGCTCACAAATCTGAAAATCTAAATAGGTCCGATAGTCATCTTGGGATGAAAAGTGTGGTGCTGGAAAAGTGCAGCAGGCCAGGCAGCATCCGAGGAGCAGGAGAATCGACGTTTCGGGCACAAGCCCTTGCCCGAAATGTCGCTTCTCCTGCTCCTCAGATGCTGCCTGACCTGCTGCGCTTTTCCAGCACCACACCTTTCAACTCTGGTCTCCAGCATCTGCAGTCCTCACTTTCTCCCAATAGTCATCTTGTTTACTACATCAACAACTCCCACTGTGTGCAATACATTATTTGGATTTGGAATTCAGACAAGCATTCATGATGAGATTACATTACAATGCTGTGCCAACAACCTCAAGAGCTGAAGGAATCTGTTCCATTACTTCAAAACCTGTTGCTCAAAGAACCAAGGAATCTATTCCACTGTTTAAAAGGTTGAACAAATGATGGTTCTGTTAATCAATGAACAGGTCAAAGAATAGTATGCAATTCACACAGTCAAATCTAAGAGTCAGCAGTTTACAGAAGAGCATCTATCTACTGGGTAAATGAATCGGATGCATTCGCAATGATGAGCAATTTAATGGTTTCTTACTTTCTCTAAACAAAACCCTATTAACAATTACAGCATCAAAAGCAAATAGAATTTATTGCACGCCATTACATTGTAACATGAAGATAGCAAGGCTATCCCCATGGCACTTACACATACCATTTGTGGGATACAGACAGAATGACCCTGACCTTGGAAAGTCATTTGGCAGTATCAACAATGCAAACTTCTGCTGGGTGTATCCAAACAGTTGTCTTGTTTGCAAGCCTGCAAATTGTCAGCACTGTGCTTGAGTAGAATCATAGGACCATGAAAGGATTACAACACAGAGGAAGCCATTCATCAATCCATCAAGCTGTACTTGCTATCTGCACAAGCAATTTATCCAGCCTTTGATTCTCACACTGGCTGAGGTTACCATGAAGGGCTCTTCTTCCCAACATCTCCCCTAACCTCAGGGGTGTGTAATGATGCTGTTACTTTAGAACGGTTATTTTGCCCGGGGCTTTCTTGAAGAGTGGTTGTAAAGGCGTAGTGCCAAGGTGTTTACTAGAAACCGCCTAAGTCAACAATTTATGAGGCTTTTATGTTTTTTAAATCATTGTTGTAACAATGGAAGGGGAGTGGCTAGTTCTCACACACCAGGATTTCTAGGTTTTTTAGCTGTTGTAGTCAGAAGCTGTTTGAGGGCCCAGGAGAGTAGAAGGTTCAGTAAATGATGCCTGGCTGTTACTTTCTCTAAAATCTCTCTTGATGTTGTTTCCTCCTGGATGGGAGAACTGCATGTGAGAATCTGTGTCTGAATTTACCTTTTTGCCAAGAGGTGTGTTTTTGCGACGTTACTATGTTGGAACAGTTAATTAGTACTGTATCTATTATTCGGTTAAGTTTTCCAGTGGTTAAGTTATTCGAAATTCCTCTTGCTTTTGTTTGTATTTTAACTATAGGATTTAAAGAAATTGTGTTTTGCTTAACGTCAAGTAGTTTGACCAATCATATCACATCTGGAACATGCACTTCATATCTACATTTAAAATAAGAAAAAGTTAGGGTCAAGGCTACCCACTTAAAATATTTTGATGGGGTTCTGCTCTAGTCCATACCAGGTAGTGACCCTCAGGTTAATCCATCACCAGTCATTTCTTTCTGATGAGAGAGAGAGAGAGCAGTCTTATGGTCCAGTAGGACTATGGCAACTTTATTTTTACTTGCAGCTCTGCAATGTTTAATCCCTTCAAGCGTTTATCCAATTTCCTTTTGGAATCCAAAATTAAAACTGCCTCCTTTCAGGTAATGCATTTCAAGTTATAATCACTTAGTAAACTAAGGATGTTTATCTCACATTGCCTTTGATTCATTTGTCAATCCATTTAAATCAGTGCCTTCTGGTTCTTGACCATCCCACTAATTGAGCCAATTTTTCCCTTGACAGCACTGAATACCTGGCTAAATCTCTAAACAATCCACATGACTGAAAACTCTTGGATCCAGGATCATTCTTGGAAACCATTTCTGTGCCCGATCCAACGCCTTCACATTCTTCCTAATGTTAGCTGCCCAGAGTTCAGGTTAATATTCCAGTTCAAGCTGAACCAATGTTTATAAAGGGGAATTGTAACTTATTTTGTTTTTATACTCTGTGCTTTTATTTATAAAGCCCAAGATCCTGTTGGCTTTTTAATCACTTTCTTGACATGCCTTACCACCTTCAAAAATTTATGCACATCTACTTCCAGGACGCTCTATTGCCCAACCCATTTTGAGTTGTAACCTTTGTTGTATATCCATGCTTTAGGGAACCATGGAGTGAATTTCCTCACCAGAAAGGAAATTTGTGCTGCGGCCAAAAGTGGGAGTTGTCGGGGCCCTATGGGCAACATTTTGCCAGCAGTGACTAGTTGGCAGGTTGTTGCCGAGACAACTGGCCAATCAAAGGGGGTGGTCAGCCATCCTAGAGCCATCCACTCAATGAAAGGGTGAGCAAAGAGCAGTCTTAACAACACTAGTCCTAATGGTAGCCATTGCTGTGGCTGGAGCATGAAGGAGAGTATACCTTCACGCCCTTGAAAAGTGGGTGAGTTTCTTTCCAAAAGAACGTTTAGGCAGACAGGCTGACCCTAACAAAGAAGGGGTGGAGGGCATATCCCAGCAGGCATTTTTCAGCCAAGGGACATCTTCATGGGCCATGGAGGGACCTTTCAGAAGGCTCCCCACTAACCTCCACCCCTTGAGAAGCCATAGGAAGGCCTCCAGGATTTAACTGATTAACCCATGCAGTGGTTAGGCCTCCTGATGTTGTTAAAATACATTTGAGGATGGAAAGTGGCCTTTAATTACTGCAGCTCCCAAAGCTGACTGCAAAAGGCTGGGAAACTCCAATCGTTCTGACAGAATAATTAGAATTTCCTAGACAATCCATACGTCCAAAATTGCAAAAACGTAAAGCTCAGATTAACAGAAATTTCAAGAATTCTTGTAAGGAGGAGCTAACCTAGATATCTGGTATGCTACTTCTCGGTACTCAGTTATAGTTTAGATTAGATTAGATTAGATTACCTAGTGTGGAAACAGGCCCTTCGGCCATAGTAGGCCACAGATTCAGAAAGCAGAAGAAACAGCCAACACTGACATTGACAGCACAATGCTGCATTACTTGAGGTGCTAGCTTTTAGATGAGTTGTTAACCACAGCCGCATCTGCCTTTTCAGGTAGCGATAATCAATGTCAAAATACAAATTCAAATAAAGCAACAGTATTCTCCCAGTGATTGGCCAACAGATAAACCGTACCCACTATTAATAGAAAAAACTGACTTCTCAATTCTTTTACTGCTCTTAATGAGACTTTGAACAACGCAAATTCACTGCAGCATTTTCCAACAACAGTGCCCATTTTTATAAATTATTCCTTTAGCTGGAAACCAGCGTTGAAGTCTTACTGAAGTGTTATGTATATTCTCATGCCACAAAACATGCTACTACATTGCAGTTCCTTCTTATTAAATCACAATCCAACTTAGTCCCCCACTTGTAAAAACACATTCAGGGAACTGTACCAGTAATGTTTTTGGGTATGATTGATATTTGACAGTGAAGGTTGGAATCTGAGGAATTTGTGTGGGTTGTCGTATGCTCAATGTTTGTTTTTCAGCTGCCACCCTTGCTTCAGGTGCCCATTGGAAGATCCAGTTTCTGTGAGAGTCTTTTTAATCCTGAGATTTCACATGCTTGGATGTGGCTGGGTCCTGAAGAAGGATCCTGCCTGAAATGTCAACTCTCTTGCTCCTCAGAAGCTGCCAGACCTCCTGTGCCTTTTCGAGCACCACACTTTGTTAACTCTGGGTTCAGAGCTGTTATGGATGACAACAACTTTTTTGAAGCCTATAATGTATAAAACAAACATGCCAAAGGGGTGAGTGCTGGGGCCATAATTATTTACAATGTATACCCATATATTGAATGAGCAAAGTACGTGTACCATCACCAAGTTTGTGGATGTCACAAAAAGAGCTGGGAAGGCAAATGGAGGATGACAAAGAGTTAACAGAGGGACATAGACAGGTTAAGTAATGAGCAAAAACTTGGCAGATGGATTATAATGTACAAATAGATCAGGTTATGTACTTTGGAGGAAGAATAGAGGAGCTGAATATTATTTAAACAGAGAAAGACTGCAGAAAGTTATAGAGGGATGGGAGAGTTCTTGTCCATGAATCACAAAACGTTACCATCCAAGTTCTGCGGGCAATAGTGAAGGCAAATGGAATGTTAGCTTTTATTTCAAAGGGAATGGCAATATCAAAATAGGAAGATCTTGCTAAAACTGCACAAAGCACTTGTCAGACCACAGTTGAAATGCTGTGAATAGCTTTGGGCCTCTTATCTAAGGAAAGATACACTGGCATTGGAAGCACTCCAGAGATGGTTCACTGGACTATTCCTGGGTATAGAGGGACTATCTAATGATGATAGGTTGGGTTTGTACTCATTGGAGTTTAGAAAAATAAGAGGCAACTTTATTGATGCTTATAAGATTCTTAAAGGAGGTGACAGTAGTTGTGGAAAGGTTGCTTCCACTTGTGGGAGAATTTGGGACAGAGGGCATAATCTCAGAATAGAGGGGTCACATCTTTAAAACAGAGATGAGGAGAAATTTCTTCTCACAGAGGGTAGTGAATCTATTGAATTTTTTACCACAGAGCGCTGTGGAGGCCGGGTCATTAAACATAAGCACGACTGAGGTAGATTGTTAAGCATCAAGGGTTATAGGGGAAAGGTAGGGAAGTGAAGTTGAGGATTATCAGATTAGGGAACAGGAGAATCGACGTTTCGGGCATTAGCCCTTCTTCAGGAAGGGCTAATGCCCGAAACGTCGATTCTCCTGTTCCCTAGATGCTGCCTGACCTGCTGCGCTTTTCCAGCAATGCATTTCCATCTCTGATCTCCAGCATCTGCAGACCTCACTTTCTCCTCAAAGATTATCAGATTAGACATTATCTAATTGAATGGTGGAGCAGCCTTGATAGGCAGGATGTCTACTTCTGAATCTACATCTTATGGTTCCAAGCTGGTTCACAGGAACATTATAAGACACAGTATGACACCAAATCATAGCAATATATATTAAATCAGATGCCCATCAGCTTGGTGAAAATGATAAATTTTAAGGCATGTTAATGGGGGAGGAAGTAGGAAGCTTTAACAAGAGAATTCCAGAGCTTGTTGTTCAAGGCACTAGAAGGCTGGTCTTCCACTGGCTCGAGTCATTAAAATCAGGGATATTCAAGAGGTTAGAATAAGATGAGTGCAGATATCTCAGAGGAATCTCGACTATTGGAGATTAAAGTGATAAGGAGAGTAGAGATAAAAAGGGATTTCAAAACAAACTTGCGAATTTTAAAATTAAGACATTGCTGTTCCTGGAGTCAATGTAGGTCAATGAGCACAGGGGGTGATAGGTTTTGTTGCAAATTAAGCAGAGCTTTAGATGAGCTCAATTTTGCGGGGGAGAGAACGTGGGAGACCAAAGAACGTGGAAAAGTTGAGAGTCTGGAGGTACTAAAGTTGCAAATGAAAGTTTCAATAGCGGATGAGCTGTGACAAGTGAATTCAAGCAATCTCATAGTAGGGAGCTCATATCAGGGTAAAATGTGACACCAAAGTTGCAGACAGACTGGTTTAATCTTAGACAATTGCTAGGGAGAGGGATAGAGTGTGAAAATAATGATTAGAGGTTGGGTCATGGACTGTGAACAATGGCTTCAGTCTTCCCAATTGTTACTTGGAGACGATTTCTGCTCATCCATTACTGGAAGCAGTCTGATGATATAGTAATGTAAAGGCATTGAGAGGTGTGTTATGGACTAAGCTAGACCTATCAAAACATTTTTAAACAGGCAGCCCAAACCATTAATGTGCAATTTGTTTCTGTAAGTGTACAGTGAAAATTACCCGGATTAAGTTAGCTAGGTTGACTACCAGGTTTTAAAACAGACAAGATTAGAGATGCCGATGTTGGACTGGGGTGTACAAAGTTAAAAATCACACAACACCAGGTTATAGTCCAACAGGTTTAATTGGAAGCACACTAGCTTTCGGAGCGACGCTCCTTCATCAGGTGATAATGGAGGGCTCA
>NC_057712.1:13150204-13158289 GCF_004010195.1 Chiloscyllium plagiosum | reverse complement strand
TATTCAAATCCTGATGACCCTGCTGACGATAGAAAATTGCTTTTAAGATCCCTGTCTCAATTATTCTCAATTAATATCCTATAAAATGAATTCATAAAACAAAGCTCACAGTCAATGCAAGATGAATAGTGAAGGCAAGCATTTCTCTTGGTATGTGTTTGGCGTGTAAATGCTCCTCTTCAAATAACCCCTTCCCCACCCAGGAAGAGGACAAGTCCATGTGCCTCGCTGTACCTTCCCCCAAATAAAGATGGCGGCCATAACCCAGGACCTATCACTGACTGAGGACCACAGCTATTTTCCCATTTGCTGTCAACGTGGTACCAAGAGTTTCTGATTCAGGCCTAACTACCTGTACAGGGTGTAATTAAACGCTCCCAGTATATGATTTAGAGATGCCGGTTAACAGACAATCAATTTTTCAATGTATAATTTCAGTTACATCACACTGCAAATTTTTGCTATAAATTCTGTGTTACGATTGAGCCCTCCATTATCACCTGATGAAGAAGCGTCGCTCCGAAAGCTAGTGTGCTTCCAATTAAACCTGTTGGACTATATCCTGGTGTTGTGTGATTTTTAACTTAAAACAGACAAAAATGTGTTCATAATGAAACACAAAGAACAGATTAAAGAACCCCTACAGAACTCAGTCTGTCCAACTAGACTTAATTATGCTGTTCCAAATTTACACAACAGTCCCAATAAGCAAACGCCCTTAAAAAATAGTAAAAATGGAACAAATGCTGACAGGTTGAAGTTAGAAAAGCAGAAGGACAGAGAGAGTTTCACAGCCTGTTTCCACACAACTGAACTCCAAACTAGTTCTCGACTGAACTGCTCAGCTAGAGAGCTGACCACTCCCCTTTCATTATACAAGCCACTTCTAAAACATGATTACTTTGGCCTGAAGTCTCATCAGTTTACATATAAACATATAAACAAAAGTTCTCTCAACATATTTTCATCTCTGTACCAAACTAGTCACCTCAGAGCCAGGAGGGTTTTATGGCCCCTCTGAAAGAAACCAAGGAAACAGTATCATTGAGAAAAGGAACAGCATTTAGAAAAAAGGGACCGGCTTTGTGACTGGTGGTAGTGAGCTCGAACTGGGTGTCATCAGAATGCATGTGAAAACTAATGCCATACGTTTGAACAATACCATTAAGAGGCAGGGCGTTGACGAGAAACAGGAGGCCCACAACGATAGATCCTTGGGGTAAGAGGAGAGGTAATGAGCACCAATAGCAGCAGCAAGGGAAGTCATTGCAAGTAATCCTCTGGCTATGATCAGATGGATAAGAATGGAAGCAGATGAGAGCATAGCCGGATAACAATGGAGGAGGATGTTGTGATTGAATGTTTAACAAGCTGGTGGCAGGTTGAAATGGAAGAAAAAGGAAGCTTATTCCTGTCACAGCCAATTTGATTCACTCCATGTAATGTCAAAATATGGCTCAAGGAACTGGATACTGGGAAGACTATAGGCTCCAACAACATTTTGGCGATAGTACTGCAGACTTGTGCTCTTGAATGTTTCCTTTCAATCATCAGCAAAATGATGGAAGGGTTGTCAGCAATGCCACTAGTAACGTGTCATTGGGATGGTTTGATACAACTCTCCCCTTTCCTTGACTGCATCTAAGGCTTTACTTGGTTTGCAATAATGGAGAAAAACCCTGAGAAAGTCTTACAGAGCAGAGACTCTTGTTTTGAACAGATTGTAGTTACTTACATGACATATCACCTTGAGAAGGTGGTGGTGAGCTGTCTTCTTGAAGCACTGAAGTTCATGTGCGGTAGTTAGACCCATAATACCATTAGGGAGGGAATTCCAGGAGTTTGACCCAGCAACAGTGAAAAAATGTCAATTAATTGCATGATAGCAATCAGGCATAAATCGCATTCACAAGTTAGACATTTTACTAAGATTATTAGGAACATGTGCAGATATAGCTTATCACACAAGATGTTAAAATCTTTTGCCATTCTCATCAAAGACCTTATGACATTATTAGGGTGAGCAGAGTTTAATGCAGTCTCTGACACTTTTATTGCCTGAAAAAACAACCCCCGGAAGCTTTTTTTCCCCGTTGTTAACATTGTACACTCACATAGATAAGATGGCGATATTTGTGGACCCTCCTCTTCCACTGAGTAATTTAATTGTCCACTTGTACTTGTATTGTTTTATTATCTGAAGTCAAATTCGAATCTGTCATGACAATTTATTCACCAGGCTCTGTTGGTGTCTAAATCATTTCAATTGTGAACTGATCAATGAGCTCAAGTGAGTTGCATGACTTACTCTTTTTTCCTGCTTGTCTGTATTTTCTCATAACCTTTTCCAGTTTCTGTTACCTGAATTGCTTTCAGTGATAATAGGACTGTTTCTCAGTCATGACACTCCTGTGAAATTGCAGATTTCACAATAATTTATGAAACCTTTAATTTCATTGCTGACACTACATTGCTGACTGAACCTAGCTGTGCACCTAACCACCTTAGGTGTCTCCAATGCATCTTTTCTCTTGCCTGAAGGGAAGCTGAAATAAGCAGTTCTATATGATTAATATATCTATGATTGTTAATTACTGTCAGTGCTCAAAGTATGTACACAAGGCTAACTTATTGGACTTCTGGTCTGGCCATTCTCTATGACAATTCCAGTGAGTGGTCACACATTCTTGCTATCTTCTATTCTTGTTGAATTTTAGATTTCTGGCCATTGGATCATCTTGGTCATATGAAACATATTCCAAACATCATCATAGCTAATTTCAATAAATTCTATTTTCTTCTTGGTTTCTGAGGCTAGGAAGCTCAATGAAATGTTGCAGTTGTTGCCTCTTGACCTCTTGTAACAACTATTTGTTCCTTGACCAATTGTTCTCTGACTGGTGGACAAACTTTGCATAAGTTGATTTCCCTTGACCAGTTCACCATCCATTTAAACACAATTTAATATCTTCTAATACTTCAAAAGCCTGTGGTTGACAGATGCATGTACACTCAGGAATGAAATTTCTTGATTATGAATTATACATACTTTCTCTTCTATCTTTTCTGCTTTGTGTCACATTTTCCTTCCAGTATATCCTTAATCTTTGAGTGCTGATGCACCTGAAACATATAGTTTTATTTCTGGAAGCCATAACCTTTGTCCATTCAGACTTAGCAAATAATCTGATAAGGCTTAGAGACACAACCCCTGTATAAAGCTTAAAATTAATCAGTTCTCCATTTAGATCAACAAGGCCTGTCAAATTTGAATCGGTTGGATCGCCTTTAAATGCACTGGGTATTCTTTTCTGATATCAGTCACTCCGTTGCATTAATATCTTTGTATGAGTGGCCATTTTACTTTTTGTCAGTCTGTAACTATGCCCAACTTCTACACATCATCTGAAAGCAATCTATGTTTTTATGGATAAAGTATTCTTTTCTCACAGTTGGGCACTTTTTGTGCCTGTGAGGCTTCGTTACTCTATAGTGCTAATCCTGGCTCTTAATATTTGTTGTCAGACCTAACATCTTTGACTGGTTTGTCATATGTCAATTTTTTTTTTGTTAGCACCGAATAAGCTGAATGGATTCTTTTGCTCTTGTGATCAGCTTGTCCTTCTCCTCAGGATTGATCTGTGAATCTTTCTGATTTCCACTTCCCACACAATTTGAATAGTTTTCTTCAATGTCAAATCTTCTTTGGACAATAACAAATCTGGCCAACACTCATCAGTAATTCCTTTCAGAAAAAGATTTGTGTCTTATGAATTCTAATTTCAAAGCTCCATGGTCACAATTTACCATTAATCTGTAAAGATCATTAATGCACTTATCTTTGGATTCCTTGGATGCTAAAATCTTTCTGTTAAATTTTGTTTTTCCAAGAATTTTATTTGTTCTCAAATGAAATTGCCAAAATCTTTTGAAACTTCATCAAAAGTATCTGCACATTCTTTTTTGCCCTGATGAATGATAACATTTTCACTATAGATCTTACAGTGTAATTAATTGTTCCTGAAGAAGGGCTTATGCCCGAAACGTCGATTCTCCTGTTCCTTGGATGCTGCCTGACCTGCTGCGCTTTTCCAGCAACACATTTTCAGCTCTGATCTCCAGCATCTGCAGACCTCACTTTCTCCTCTTATCATGGCCTGCATGGTTTACAGTTGAGAATAGAAGCTTATGCCTCTCTTCCCATATCCAGTGGCACATCTGCTACCTATTCCTATGTGCTCAGAAAGCTAACAGCCATCAGCTGTTTGCCCTCTCAAATGTAAAAGATCCCATCGCATTATTTTGTAAATGTGTAGGTGAATTATCCTTAGTGTTGTGACCAATATTTATCCCTCAATAAATGTCACAAAACCATTCTGTCAGCCATCATCAGTTTGCTGCTGTTCATAGGTGATCGATGCACATTGTTGGCTCAGAGAAAGTGAGGACTGCAGATGCTGGAGATCAGAGTCGGAGAGGGTGGTGCAGGGCTTATGCTTGAAACATCGATCCTCCTGCTTCATTCCTGATGTAGGAATTATGCTCGAAACGTCAATTCTCCTGCTTCATTCCTGATGAAGGATAATGCTCGAAACATTGATTCTCCTGCTCCTCAGATATGCCTGACTGGCAGTGCTTTTCCATTGCTACACTCTTGAGCATATAGTTGGCTGCCAATTTCAAGCAATTTACGTTACATTGACAAAATTACCTCATTGCTTAAGATACTTTGAAATATCTAATGGTTGCAAATGCCATTTTATAAATGCTGGTCTTTTCTTTAAGAAATGTCCCTGAGAAACTCCTGGAAACATGTTCTTCGGTGAAGTGAATGGCCTCTATAATTCACAGCCATCTTTCAGTAGTAAGTTAGTTTCAGTAGCCTTGAATGAATCATTTGTAAATGAAAGTTATCTGATTTAATAATTTCAACAAATTGCTGATGTTGTTAATGAGCAGGCACCGTATCTTCTTTTTTGTGTAAATTCTGTGAAGAATGTAAGAATAATATTTTAAACATGAAGTTGTTGTTAATCATTGCTTGATAATGGATCACAGCTAGAGCATCAACAGCCAAGCAAATAACTTCTAAGCAAAACAATAGTTTGTTTAGCAACTGACAGCCTTGCTCAACGCCTATTGCAACAATTTTTTTAATGATCAAGCTGTGTTGCATCTGGAATTGGTCATGAGTAGAGACTTCGTGTTATTCAGAGTAGTTATGATAGTTTGTTTAAAGTATAACTCATAATGAGAACCATAGGATACCTATCATGTGGCTGACTAGATAAAGATCCCTTTGCATTGACTCCAAAATAAAAATCCTTTTCACCAGCGGATACATTTTGTATGAATGGACTCAGTCTGGTTCTCCTGTTTGCACACGTACTAAACATGACTAATTTTCCGTGGTATGTAATGAACCACCCACGCACTTGCTTCCTATTTTGTCTGAACTGATTCTGCCACATCAAGTGTGTGCAAGTTGAATAATTTAGGACAAAGCTCATCAGAATGTACATTGGGGTTTAAAGTAGATTTTAAAGGAATTATCAATTCAATTTGGAGAACTTTGAAGAAGTGCCTGCACAGGAAGCTTACAGGATGCTCAATTCCAAAGAACACACTGATCTGTGTTCAGTGCCATGTGATTTCTTTTTGAAATATTACATTTCAAACGCATTTACAAGTTACTTTTACTCAAACCTTAGTAGAATTAATGTGAAGGCTCATGAACGTATGCTACCAGACGTGATTGGCAATCTAATATTGTCACTGTGTTACTATTATATACTCTTCCTGTTAATTACCTTGCATCCTGCTTCCTTTAATATGAGCCACAGTACCAGAGACCCAAAGAAATATTGTGGCACCAACCCGCCCATTATGTCTTGCCCGGCCAAAGAAGAAACTAGCACACATTTTAACTTGAATGCATCCAAATTACCATTGCTTAGACCCTAACTCTCACATGTTCTGTCAAATATTCAGTTATTGGCATTCATTGGTTCTACCAATGCCTAAAATTTAAAAAACTCATCCTTATTTTTCTATCTTACCATACATTAGTCCCTCTTTACTTCTAATCACCCACATCCATGAGGCTTTTCAAGAACTCTGAATTCTTTCAGTTGTTATATCTGTACAAACTTGCAAAATAGGAGAAGTAGACCATTTTCCCTGTCAAGTCTGTTGCACTACTCATACGTTCATGATTAATGCACAGGTAGTTCATCTGTAATGGTATAGTTGCAAAACCGCGCTTCATAGAAAATCGCTTAATAGAAATAATGGGGCCTATGGGAAAAGTGGGGTTGGAGCAGACCAGCGAAAAATATCACTCGCGATCGCTCAAAAATCATCCAAATGTCTAACGTAAAGTATAGCACAGCCTGAATGAAGGTTGAAATCATATTTATTAACAAAACAAAAGTAAATTTAACAAAGTACATTTAAAAAACATAAGAATCCCATTTCCCAAGGGCATTGGCCTGTGGTTCTGCATTGGATGTCCAGTGGTATCACCACTATACCAGAACCTTCTTTTAAAGGATTGCTCCCCTTCTGGAAAAGCAAGTAACCTGACTCTCATGGCAAATGTTGTGCAGGCAGTTGTTTGAACAAGCAATAATTTAAATGCAGATGAATTGAAGTCAAGGTTAGAGATGCAACTTAGTGGCAACAAGAACTTGTTTGGTGTATTGTGACAATGCTGCTCCTTTAACAAGGTTATGCTGTACTTGGTGTTTTTTGGAGCAGTCGTAAATGACACAGATTCTGAAAAGTCTAGGTTTAAAGGGTTTTAGGGCCAATTTGATAATAGCTAACAGATAATGCCTCAGGCAGAAGGCTTTCAAGTTTAAAAAAAAAACACTTGTACAATGAAAGGGAGTGGCCAGTTCTCCCAGCTCAGCTTTTCTCTGATTTGACTTGGTTTTTAGCTGGAATGTAGAAAAAACTGCTGGACCCAAAGAAGCAGATCCAGGTTGGTACTCTCTTTCTGACCTCTCTCCTGCAAGACCCTGTGTTTGATTTTACCTTTAGTGCCAAGGGGTGTGTATGGGGATTGTGACAAGTATTTGGAACAGCATCATTAAGTTGGGATGATCTGTTGGGTTTTTGGAGGGATTAAGATATTTGGTATTCTGTTTTCTGTTGTTTGTGCTTCATTCAGTAATCTTGTAAATAAATTCTGTTTTGTTAAAACTAAGTGGTTTGACCAGTTACATCTCTCCTGGAATATCCAGTATACATCTACTTAAAACAACGAGCAAGGTTAGGGTCTGGGCTACCTTCTTGAAATGTTTTCAGGGAGTCTGGCCTGGTCTATAACACTATGGATGAGTGACTAATTATCAATGACAAAAGTCTTTTGTCTACCAACAACTGTGTAATTGGTACACAGGAAAGTGAATATCTTACAGCCGAGTAACAAGACTTGGAGAGAAATGATGTGATCTCCACTAAGTCAAGAGTTGTCTCTCTGTTCTCTTCAGTGAACACTCATTTTAAACATGAAGGAAAATAGTTCCTCATTTCTTCAGCAGTTTTTACAAACTGTGGCTTTTAACCGATAAGTCAGAGATCTTTAAGTGGAAGCAAACAGATTAAGATGATTGACACACAACATTTTGACCAACATAAGAATCATAGGGTTCATCTCAGCAATTTGCACTGTCTTCCTCTGCCCATAATCTATTTTGCCTTAAACAGAAAGAGAAATTACTAGAGAAACTCAGCGGGTCTGGCAGCATCGGTGGAGAGAAAACAGTGTTAACATTTCAGGTCCAGTGACCTTTCGTCAGAACTCATGAACATACCTGTGATCCTGAGTGGATTCAAAACACGAAGAATGAAACTTTCAATTGGAATCCACGCAGAGTGAGTCTGAGTTGGAAGTAGTCACTGAGGAGTGAGGTATGGCTGTGGAAGCGAGCTTTGGCAACTACCTTATCAAACACTAGGAATGTTTGTGTGTGTATTTGTGTGGAAGAGAGGGAGTGTGTGTGTATGTGTGGGAAAGAGGGTGTATGTATGTGAGAGAGGGTGCGTGTGTTTGTGTGGGAGAGAGGGTGAGTCTGTGTG
>NC_057712.1:13145450-13147691 GCF_004010195.1 Chiloscyllium plagiosum | reverse complement strand
GAGACAATGGGTCGGCCGGGGCAGTCAGGTTTGTGGATTTTGGGCAGGAGGTAGAAACGGGCGGTGCGGGGTTGTGGGACTATGAGGTTGGAGGCGGTGGATGGGAGATCCCCCGAGGTGATGAGGTTATGGACGGTCATCACCCTCACCTTGACCTCTTTCCACCTATCACATTTCCGACGCCCCTCCCCCAAGTCCCTCCTCCCTACCTTTTATCTTAGCCTGCTGGACAAACTTTCCTCATTCCTGAAGAAGGGCTTATGCCCGAAACGTCGATTCTCCTGTTCCCTGGATGCTGCCTGACCTGCTGCGCTTTTCCAGCAACACATTTCCAGCTCTGATCTCCAGCATCTGCAGACCTCACTTTCTCCTGTATTAATAAACAAGCCAGGCAGATCTAGGAATTAACAAAATGAGGACCTGCCTTTCTTGTAAACTCACTTAAGTACAGTATAAGACTCATTTACAAGGTGAAATCCTTCTTTAACCCAACAACATGCATACAATACATGAGCATGTATAAAACAGAACATGCTAAAGAATGGGGAAGATGATGTTGGCAAAATGTCCATAGTTGAAAATGTGTTGCTGGAAAAGCGCAGCAGGTCAGGCAGCATCCAAGGAGCAGGAGAATCGACGTTTCGGGCATAAACCCTTCTTCAGGAAGAAGCCCTTCCTGAAGAAGGGCTTATGCCCGAAACGTTGATTCTCCTGTTCCCTGGATGCTGCCTGACCTGCTGCGCTTTTCCAGCAACACATTTTCAGCTCTGATCTCCAGCATCTGCAGACCTCACTTTCTCCTCGAAAATGTCTATAGTGAAAATAATTATATATCTGTTGTTCCTACAGGCCGTGAAGTCCTGTATTGTTGTGGTGATTTAAACTGTTTTTTTTCTGGAGACAATCCCTTTAAACTACAATCTGTCTGTTCCCAGAGTGAATGTTGTAGCACTTGAAGTTCCTTTTACTTCAGAAATTTTCTCTCCCTCTGATGTATTCTTACTTGTAGCAGAGATAGGGTCTGAGCTTTTCAAAGCCTATTGAGAGAGAGAGAGATATGGCCTTCCTGATATTACTCCCTCCAGAAAGCTTCTAATGTTTGCTTTTCACAAGGGGGGGAGGCTGGGAATGAGTTTCCGTCATGTGATAGCTGGTTATTGGCACAGAGTTGTGAAAACCCATGTTAATGAAGGAGAATTGGTTTCCCATTGTAAAAGGTTTGAAGAAACTGCTGCTTACATAATGTGCTTTGTGAATTTTCTTTTTCTTTGGTGGGTACCTGGCTGTTGCTTTTCTCTTCAGGTTTTTCTCCAGACTGTTTGAAAAATGACAAAAATGAAATTCTGCAGAACTGCTGAGACATGTTTCCTGTTAATCCACATCCCAGACTTTTAAGAAACTTGGCCTGTCATGTAGGTTAGGTTACCTCTGCAGCCACTTTAAGACACAGTGTCCTGACTTATTTAAGTGTGTTTTCTTTCATAAGACAGTCTCCGGTATTAAATCAGGGGATGGAATTAAAAACATAATCATCGTTATATTACAACTTTCTAACTGAACTCTTGGTTTCTCTGACTTTCTTCAGCCATCATCGTTGGCTGTTTCTTTATATGCTTGGAGTCTACTCTTTGAATCTCTCCCCCAAAGCACTTCCATGTTTCTCCTTTGCTCCTACAACTTGAATATTATTTGGGCACCTTACCTAAATGTGTCTGTCTTTGGCTCAGGGTTAGTTTATTGTCTGATAATACAGCTGTGAAGCATCTTAATGACATTTTACTGTGCTAAAAGCCATTTGGAAATAGTTCTTGTTGTTACCATTGGTCAAACATGCGTCTGCAGCAAAAATGTGACCGATGTATCAAGAGGTTTATTTTGTTGATGTGCTTTTCACAAAAATAATACAAAAATAAACCACTTGGAACAAAACGAGTGAGAGATACGGTATACTGCATCATACTCACAAAGATGTAGCTTCTGTTCTTCTAAATATAAAAATGTAAAAAGTGGCTCTTCAGCTTACTAAAGTTGAGTAGATTGTAGCTGTGCTGAAAATGTATTGCTGGAAAAGTGCAGCAGGTCAGGCAGCATCCCAGGAGCAGGAGAATCGACGTTTCGGGCATGAGCCCTTCTTCAGGAATGAGGAGGGTGTGCCAAGCAGGCTAAGATAAAAGGAAGGGAGGAGGGACTTGGGGGAGGAGCGTTGGGAATGCGATAGGTGGAAGGAGGTTAAGGTGAGGC